>NC_080047.1:14786237-15031237 GCF_026212465.1 Amaranthus tricolor
AACGGTCTCATAACAAGACCAATAAAACTATCTAAAATAAAAAATAAGAATATTAAATACGAACGATGAAGTATTTAATAAATTGATTTTAGGTCCACTTTCAAGATCTAAGAAAATGTTATAGAGGCACTTTAAGTTCTAAAAAGTAAAGAATTCCCGAGGTTGACCACAAATCAACGAGAATAGCCGCGTAAGGAGAAGTTTGCTATAAAGAGACCATTTGTCAAAACTTGGATCACATTTTTGAGTTTGCTTTAAATATTAAGGATAGAGCACGAGAAAAGAAAGCCCAAAAAAAATTAAATGAAAATCAAATTTAGAATAAGAAAGAGTTGTATGAAAATCGAATCTTAAAATGTTACCAAGGAAAATAAGAAGTAATCACTTACCAAATCAGTTAGAATTAATATCAAATTTTTAAAAACTACGAAGACCACGATATTTAGAGTTTAGAGGTGTTCAAAATAGATTCGATAATTCGACCTAACTTTGTATTTGAATTCGACTTAAACCGACTTCAAATAAATTTATAACTATATAAAAATCAAACGTAAAATCGAATGTTAAATCAACTTGATCTAACCCAATCGAACTGATGATTTAAATGAGCAGACTTGTAGTATTTGTCAACATTAAAACCGGTTCGAAAAACAATAAAGAAATGTCCATATAGGCGGCAAATTCTGGCAACCCAAAAACAATCTAACCCATTTCTCTTAAGCTTCTTACATTTCAGTACACCAAATAATAATAATATTCTCTTTGCATTTTCTCTAAAGTATAATTTTTTCATCTAAATCCAACATAGATTAGATTGATATATAACAAATTTTATTAATACTAAATATTAATTTATTTTTGTTTATATTCATTATTTTTACTAATTTCAATACAAAATAATAATTAAGTGCGTACTCCGTTGCTGCGAGAAGCGTAATCTGGGTTGATCACACGGAGCTGCTTGTTCATTTTTTCTATCATTTTTGGTTGAACAACAAAGATGGTTCAGATCAAGGAATTGTATCCTTCCCATTTTTTCTGTTTCTATAATCAGAGAATTTTGCATCATTTTAGCTCTGTTAGTTATTTTCTTGGATTCCTGTTTGTGATATTGGATGGATTTTATTGGTTTATAACTGTTGCATGAAACTGTGATCATCTTCGCTTTTCATTGATGGTACAATTTAGAGTATTTACTTATGCCTGTTTCGTTGTGTTGTTGGAAACTTATATTGGGTTTGTAATTTATTATCATGGTCTTTGTAAAAAGAACTTGCTTTTTCTTTGGTTCTTTTTTTGTCAAAAACAATTTAGGGGTGATTTCGAGCATGTGTATGATGTACGATCACAAAGGGTCACCCAAATTTAAGAGCCTCAAATATTAGTTTAACTTAGTTTGTAAACTTTTGCTAGACCTAGAAAATTATTCTGTATTTTTGCTCCATCCATCGTTGTTTCGTTCATAAAAGCAAATGTTTTCTTTTATTGGTTATGTGTTCCAGTTTCTGATTCTTCCCACCCAACCAGTGTAACATAATTTGTTATCTAATTCGTTTTTTGTTTTCATGCTTTGCTCAAATGTTAATCTTAAGTGTATTAAAATGAGAAGTTGGAGTTAATCTTAAGTGTATCAAAATGAGTAGTTAGTTGAAAATAGTTCTCGGTGATTATAACAATGGGTTTGTTTTGGGCAAAGGGGTTGAGGTTGGGTTGCAAATAGTCCTTTGTTCTTCATGATCGTTAGAGCAATGTTTTGACGCAGGAGTCGTGAAATTGGTTTGCAGTTCACGTATGGAGTAGATTTGATAAGTTGTTGAATAGTCTTCATCCGAAATTGTTTGTCCACATTTTGTGATTGTGATACATGTTTAGTCTAATCATGAGATGAAATATTACTTTCTATTTGATTGCGTGATGATTTTGAGTTTTTTAAAGGATCGATGTAGTCTAGTATCCTGGTGTAATGTAATGGAAATAACACAATTATTCAAGTCACCACTAATTCTTGAGCTGCAAGGAGCTGGAGCCTATAGTATTTGTATTGTCAAGCAGCTTTAATAGTCCTATGTCAGTGTATATAACATATTATGGGGCTTCAACTATCAACTTAAGCTTTTAGTTGAGGTTCCAGGATATGTTTTATACTCTAACAACAGTAACTACTGCTATAATAGCTCTGCCAATTATGACAAATTAGTATAACTATTGGGTTAACAATGTCTACCGACACACGCTTGAAGCAAAGGTTAACAATGTTTGATCTATTCACTTGGATATTGGATGAAATTGAGACTAAACCTGTAGTTGATTACTGCAGAATTCTATTACACGTGATTGCATAAAAGATATTGATGCCCAATTTATAAAAGTTATTATATATTCTCCTCGTAAACTAAAATGCGGTTGCTATGTTTTGGCTATTTCTGCGTGCTATGGTTTCCTTAGGGTTGAGTTTACTTGTAGGCTACTTTCCAGTTTTATTGGAACTCATCAGGAGTTTTGTCTCAAGATTATATGTCAAGAAAAAGGGCTGTCTTGCAAATTATTGTTGAGGTTTTATTCTCTGGGTTTCGTGAGAAGTCTTGAAATTGTATGTAAGTAGTAAAAAGCCAGTGATGAGGACAATGTAAATTTAGTTCAAGTTCCATGTTATGTCAAAGAAAGACATGCTGATACGTTTTACCGAATAATAATTGCAAAAGAAGTATGGAAGTTGTATGATTTACGAGCCCTGTTCAATATTTTAACTATGCTACTTCACATTCTAGAAGTATACATTTAGTGTCACCTTAGGTATAGACTATTTACATGTATTCTGCACGTTACTTGGCATTTAAATTTTTTCTATTTGCTACAATTGCCGAGCTCATTTTTTACGCAATTTTTCTTGACTTTGATCTGTTGATGTTCGGGTCCTGTTCAGCCGAATTGTCATGCCTATGTCTCTAGCTGAGGTAATAGATTTTGTGAATATCTGATTTCTACTGTTGGGGCTTCTGTTTAAAGATAAGTTCTATCTCTAGCTGTTCTAATTTCAGGAATTCTCCCTTTTTTTGGGATTTACAATTGTTTGCAGTATGAGGTTGCACAGATGTATATGGTTCTTAAATTGCAACAGGAGAATACAACAAATACTGAAGGAGTTGAGGTCCTAGAGAATAGGCCTTTTCAGGACAATGTATTTGGAAAGGGCCATTACACATCAAAAGTATATAGCTTCCAGAGGTAATAATATTGGAATGGACTTAATGATGAGTTAGTACATGATCATTCAGAGTTCTTTTTTATAGTGAAATCTATGTTACTTGGACTCGAGTACTAATGTTGGATACCGGTATGTGTCCAAGTATCGGATACGTCTAAGTATTCAATTTTACGCCTACAATGAAGTGTCTAAGTGCCATACCAGTGTCTGAGCATCAAGGATCGGACACGGGTATGTGAAGCAAAATGAAGAGTCCGAGTAACATAGGTGAAAATTGAATGCAATTGTTGTCCTATGTTTTACAGCGTTTCGTGTCCGCCATCGTATCGTTAAACAACCCATAATTTTGCGAACATTCTTGATTGTAATAGTTGCATGATTTCACTTCCAGTCTTGTTCTTTAATTTTTTGGGATTGTAAAGGATTCTTTTTGTACCACATAGTAGGATTTTGTTAAGGCTAGAACTAACCACTGCTGCAGACGTATAAAAGAAATAAATGGTCGTATTTCCTTTTTGGTCGTACCTCATGTGCATGTTTTCTTTATCCATAGAAGAAACAAATGGTTGTACCACATGCGCATGTGTGTGTTATCCATAAGCTTACATGTGTCATATGCTGAAGCGGCTCTACAAAATCTTTATTTTTTGGTCGTGATTGCAACAATCATTCTGCAACCACTTTTGTGGATAAAGGCAACACAGATTATCTGTTGCTCTCCCAGCCTAATATCACACTCATGTTAATTTGAAAATTGCGCTATCATTGTAATACAACGATGTGGCTAAGTAGCATATCTTAACAGTTTTATGCCATCTAGTATTCTGAAATAGATAAATAATCATAATAAAATATCGTTTTATGTTCTAAAACACTTAATGACTTTAGTTTCATGGTACTTTCTGCGCCTGCAGCAAAGTCCCCTCTTGGCTTACTACATTTGCACCAGCAGATTCTCTCCTTCTGAAAGAGGAAGCCTGGAATGCATATCCAAAATGTAAATCAGGTTGGCTTATTAACATGTTCTTGTTTGAAAAAACTATTGTTCTCATCATGTTTACTAATGTTTATTGTTTGTCCATGTGAAACTGGATCCCGATTTTCTAGTTATCAAGGTAAATTATTTTCCTCTTGACTGAATCTTGACATTGTTATGTTTGTACTCCATTGAGTAATGTTTTTACCGCTTGCTAATTATGCAGTGTCCAAGCTTTAGCAAGATGGATCTCACTATTGATACTATTCACGTGGCTGATAATGGAAAATCAGAAAATGTAATATTTTATTGCAAACTTTTTGTGCATTCTAGTTTGACGAGGTCTTGTATTATTAACTTCATATCTTGAGCTAATGAAGGAGGCAATATCATTTAATATGAAAGTCATTAATCGGAAAAAAGAATTTACATATGCTAGAAACTATTTTTTGCAACATAGTGCAAAATTGTTGTTTTGGTCGTGATAGATTAACGGTCATGGTGATGTATTTGATAATGGGGTTGATGCGGTTAAGTAGGCTGAACCCATGATATATTCCTTGAACTGACCTAAAACACAATTTTTTAATCCTTTATGGCATCAATTCAGTATATTTGAAAGCCTTTACGACTTGGCTGATAAGATACGATGCTGCCTTATTTTGCACTATGGTTTGCAAGTTATATCATGTCAATTTCACTGCTATATCGGACTGACTTCTTGTATCTATACAGGTGCATGGTCTAAGTAAAGATCAGCTGGCAATGAGGCAGGTGGAGGTTATTGATATTGCATCATCTGTACGAGACTATTGGAGCTATCTTGTCAGCAGTTGTAATGTTAATCTTTCCACATTCAGATCAGCTAAGACAAATCGTGGACCTTTGGTGGAAGGCTGGAAAGTAAGTCCTCAGTTTCCAGCCTATCTAATTTTAGTTTTCTCGGTGTGTCTCTAAACCTGTGTAACGGGCTGTTGGAGGCCCGTATATGACCGCTAATTTTAAGGGTTTTAACGGGACGGGATCTAAATGGGTTCTCTATTAACATTAATGGCGCGGGCTGAAAACAGGCTCTAAAAGGGTTCTAAACAGGCTTTCACTAATTGCTGCTTCCACAAAGCAGATAGAGCACAAACTCATTGCTGCTTCCTAGAGTGAGATTGGAGCATAGCATAAATTTGCATCACTGGTTTCCAGGGATACTCTTCCTAATGGAACATTCTAATTTGTAAATCTAAGTGCGTTTGGTGCAAGTCTGTTAATGCAGAGCAGGAGATCAAGAAATCCAGGGATAAGAAAATCTGCCAGCTACTCTTCTCTTTGACAACAGTTTCTACCTTTAGGAATGTCTCAACAGCCTTACATGTATTAGCATTTTGTACAAAAAAGGGAAAATCATGTTGTTGACTCACAAATATATAATGGACAGTGAAGAAGCAGATAGCTTTTAAGTTTTAGGTCTTCCATATGCGTAGTGCTCAACTAGTTTAATTTAAGAGCTAGGCCAGGTTGAATGGGACCATCCCATTTTCTTTTTTATTAGATCCAACTATTAGAGTATATAACATATCGTGGGGCCTTAACTAAGTTTAAGCTTATGGTTGAGTTGGTTCCTTGACATGCTATCAGAAGTAAATGTGACAAGAGGTCACGGGTTCGACTCTCACCCACCCTTCACTTAAAGTGGAATATTTCGCACTAGGTATGAGGAGGACCTATATTGCATCCACACTTCTATCTCAAAAAGGCTCTCGTGTGAAGGGTTCCTTGACACCGACCCTTTTAGCGAGCCCTTTGTTCGGCCCATTGCACAAGACTATATGTCTTAATTCCTTGTTATGTCCCTCTCCCCTCTCCCCTCTCCCCTCTCCCATCTTTTGGTTCTCACTCTTTCTTCTTTCAGTTAATATTTGTAGATAAAAGTTGTGCCATCATTAGCCCATTGCAATGTGAAATTTAGTGCCACATCTGGCTGATGTCTTCTTAAAATCTGTACTCCCTCTATCCTCGGAAAATGACTGACCAATATTCTGAATTAATTGGATCTTTTATTCATTGATTGTTTTCTTCGGTTAATTTGTATATACCCAATCGAAATATAATATTGCTTGTTTCTCGGTTATGATGGCTCACCTATATATTTCACATGGTGTCTTAATGAATGCCTTTTCTACTTTTTCTTAGTAAATGCGTTTTCTACTATACTTCATGCATGGATGGTTCTGACTAATGAGGGCTCACCTATATGTTTCAAATAAGCTTCTGATGATTTTGGCATATATTGACTTGACACTTGATTTCATCTTTGTGATGGTTTCAGGAATGCTGCAATCCAGTAATGACAGCCTACAAGTTAGTAACAGTTGATGCTCCGTATTGGGGCTTTGGTACACGGTTGGAAAAAGTGCTGTTGGCAGTAAGTGTCTTCGTACTTAAGTGTCTATTTTAGTAAACTTGTGTTCTTGTCATCTATTTCTTTTCATTGATTAGAGTTTAAGCTGTAATTCATCTGCTTAATGTTGTCAACAAAGTGGTACAAATTAAATTATGCAGAACTGAGAAAGTTTTATGTTGGCATGTAATGATCGTTTCATCATGTTTACAAACAGCTAAGATCTTGTTCTTCTTCTAAACTTACACTATGATTTTTTGATATCTAAACAAGGGATCCTTCATCCCTTCAAATCCCTCCCCTTTCTTTCCCTCCATTTAGTTCTATCCAAACACTGTTATAGAAATAATGTTTTAGTATAGTGTAAAATTCCGAAAAAGTTAACTACCGTAGTAGAAGTATCTCAGTCATTGACATCAAATTAAAAGCTATCAAGATGAATTGTTTGCTGCATATTCATAAGATCTTTTTAGGTGCGTAGCTAATAGCAAGTTCATCAACTGCTTTGTCTTCGGATTGCTTGAAAAGTGTTTCAAATGTTATAGTAATATGGCCACTTGTTTGTTAAATATTTGAATATACATACTTACACACCTGCAAACTCTTTTAAAGGGGGAGAGAGCGCTTTTCCTTGAAACACACAGCAGTATATTTGCCTGGATTGACGAGTGGTATGGGATGAACATTCAAGAGCTGCGACTGCTTGAGGAACAACTTTATTCATCTTCCGATAAGGTATATTAATTTTTTAAGTTGCTTGGAGATGGAATTTCCTGATTGCCAGTAAAGTTGTTACTATTGTAATGGGATTATGCTTGATTTTCCTATTCTAATGGTACATGCTTGTTCAATTGTGATCTTAACAGGAGTTTTTTATGCTTGTTTTCGGGTACATGAGAAAATGTGCTTTCTAACAAATTTTGTCTCTAAGGTGGAAATGAACAAGCTTCACCTGTTTTTCTTGATCTTTATGTGCTTTGTGTTGCTGAAGCAAACTGGATTTTTAAAGATAGCGATTGCAAATTTGTTATCTACCGTTATTTGAGTAGCATTATTTTAGCAACGTTTTTTTATTTTTTTTCTTTGAGCCTGGAAGCTTGATTGTTACTGAGGCCGGAATGTACTTGGCCTCAGTGGTAAACTGAACTTTTACGTCTTGAAACTTCAAGATCCAAGAAAATACTCTAGAATTGGCACTATATTTGGATAACAACTTTGATGAGAAAATAAAGGAAAGGAAGGGGAATGGAGGGAAGGGAAAGGAAGGGAAGAGAAATTGAAGAATAATAACTTGTTTGTTTAGGAGGGAAGGAAAGTGAAATGAAGGGAGATGAGAGCTTTTCCTTCAAATCTTTCTAACTTTGGAAAGATTGATACCTTAACAAAAATCATCAATCCAATCCCTCGAAATTCCTCCCCTTCCTTTCCCTTCATTTCCTTCCAACCTAACACACCTTGAGTGAGAAACCGTAGCGAAGAGTTTTCTTGTTATCCACTGCGCCTCCCCAAACGTTATCCCAATATGCAGCAATTTGGAGTCTGAGCATGGGATTATAAAGCCATTATCTAAGGTGCCTCTTTAATACCTAATTACACTCCTTGGAGTTTCCAAATGAAAATCTCTCCAGAGCCTTAACATAAAGTTTGGAGCAAACATCAAATCTCATTGATGGGCACAGTAAACTTCCGATTAAGCTTCTCTATTGCGTAGTCTTAGCTTTACTTTGTCCATCATTTTTTGATAGTTTCTCATTCTCTACCAAGCGAATATCTTGAACCTTTTCAAGATGTCATGCATAAATTTTGTTTGAGAAAGATTTCATCTTCTCTATGAACTTCAATGCCTAGTAATTACTGCCTCCGTCACTTTGAGTTTGCCATACTTCTCATTTTCATTCATCCAATTTAATTTGCTACATTTTCCTTTTATGGAAATGGCCCTAACACTTTCTTTGATTCTCATTCACACACAATTTATTTTTTTTGTCACTCTCCCAAACTAAACTACTTAATATTTGTGTCAAACCCGTTTATTGGAAGAATATCTCAACTAGTGCAAAATTATGGTTACGGTCGCCATCGCGGTAATGGGCTCGATTGTTAGAGTACGCTAACAAATGCGGAAGCGTGAGCCTAAAGGTGGCACGAAAGGTTAATGACCATGACTTGAAGGTGCACTAATGAACCATGGTTATATGCAAGTATTAAGGTGATTTAAGCAATAAAAGTAATGTAAACATAACACCAAGATTTAAGGTGGTTCATCATTAATGAGGCTACATCCACCATCGTAGGCTAGTGTATTATTATGTGTTTAAAGGATAGAGGAGCTTTTGAGCTCATTACAATGTTAAAGGAATTACATCAATGGAGAGTAGTGTGAGCTATACACTTGAGTAGAGAATTAAGAAGAGAATGGTAAGAAGAATGGGAGGCTCAAGCTCTAAGCTTGGCTCTACATAATACATACGCACTACAACAATATATAGACAAAGGGGGAACAAAGTGGGGCAACATTGGAGAGGCAGCAAGCAGCAGACAGAAATGCACAAAATGAGGCAGAAAGGGCCGCTTGACCTGGGGCTCGGTCGAGCAGGTTGGTCGAGCAGAGGGCAGCAGGCTTCTGTTCTCCTTGTTTCCTCTTTTGTGCAACTGCACGGTCTCCAAGCTTCTTGTACTTTGCACTTAGGTCTAAGTATTTGCACTCCTAGCCTTCACATGTCAAGTATACATGATCAATGGTACCATCATTCCCATACAAACAAATCACAAAGAGTGATGTGTCCTTTACCATCCATTTTAATAAATACTTAAGGTCTAGTAATCACCTTTGTTACTTCTAACCTTTAAGCCAAAGATTCTTCTACACGTTAATTGTCATTTAACATATGACTAATTAACACAAGACTCAAGTCACACTTCTTTCATCGGTAATACAGTAATGACGTTGATTAGTCAATCAAGCCTCTAAATGGTTCACCCTATCTTGGGCTTTACTTACTAAAAACTGAATGTGATAATAGAAGAAAGCTAATATCCCTTTGTTAGGAATGTCCAAGATTGATCTGTTCAGTTCAACTAACAATTGGATTGCCCTTGACTTGTGGAGAGACCTATAGCATGATCCATTACCTTAGCCCGTATTCATTTTTCACTAGGAATATGAAAATTAATTAGTTGTCTACTTTGTGCCAAATCTAAAAGACTATATCTCTTTAGCCTTTCAAATTGATGCATTTTTCTCAACTTGGGCATAACCGCATAGATCACCCAACTATTGGATGTATGAAGAGGTAGTGCTCAGTCAACTGGGTATTCTGCATAGCCAAAGCCAGACATAGACTACCCCTTTTATTCAACTACCTTGGCTGGGACTCTTTCGGATTCAAACCTAAGCGGGTTTCAGTGTGTTGAAGTGACACTAGTGTCATCATCCCAACTTCTAGTTCTAAAATCTTCTTAGACACAAAGCCTGTAGTTTTTTTTTTTTTATTTTGCAATACTTTATCCTATTGCTCATAATTGATACCACCTTTATCCCACTCATTTTGCTTTCTTTGCTATTTTGTTCCGCCCCACTCATTTTGAATCATTTCTATTTTTGAATAGTTTCTTTTAATCTCATCCATACATTTTAATCGCTTTTAATTTCATTCACACGATTTAAAACGCTCTTCATTTATCACCAAATATCTACATTTTCCTTAAAACACTATTTTCTCTTTGATGCTAATTCAAAGGGATGGGGTAGTATAAAAAGGTTGTGAACAGAGGCTGTTGAAAGTGAGATAAACACACATTCTCTCCCTCTGACATTAGTACTCATTCTTTTTATGAAGCCCAGAGTGTCTGTTGAAGCAAGAGCCAATTTCCATGACCTTGGTGATAACTTTAATCACTTGGTTGCCCATGCTCTATCTTGCACAAATGAGAATGATGATGTGTGTGCAAAGAAGTATGGAAGTATATGCTTTGAACCACTTAGTGAAGTGATGAAAAATGATGACTTGGAGTGGCTTGATGAAGGCAAGGGAGTGCCAAAGAAGGTTCGCTCGACTGGTCGAGCATAGTAGCTCAGTCGAGCGGTTCATCAGGGGAAGATTTGAAGGCTTTGAGGTTCGCTTGACTGGTCGAGCATGGTGGCTCGGTCTAGCGGTTCATCCAGGGGCCTAAATATCGTGTTTTCTGTTTTGTGCGGGGAAGTTTTTGGGCTTTAAGGGTTTTGTCCTAGGGTTTTCCTAACATGTTGTGGGTTATATAAAGGCTCAAATATGCTTAGGAAATCTGATTGTGGAAAAATGCAGCAACTGTGGTGATAATAGTAACATACATGGTGATGTGGTTATTGTAACGCCAAATACCGGCCAAAAGCATCAGATTTCCCTCAAAAAAGCCTAAAATGCAGTTTTTACACCTTTAGTCTTTAAAGCCTTATTCTCAAATTATCGATATTTATTTTGGCGAAATCTTCAAATATGAATATCAATAAAATATCGAAGGGTGAGGAGGAAGGCGGAGTGATTTACATCTCTAAGATTTATATATTGTATTTGCATGCTGATTGATAAGGGTATGCATAATATTTGACAATGCCTATTTGATCAAATTCCATATTCTGTAGCACTGTTTAAGACTTACTAGTGATTGTTTACGTTCGTTACAGGACAGTATGAAACTAATGCCACAGCAAATTAAGGATGATTCCGATAGAAAATGTTCGTTTGAGTGCAAGGATGGATGCGGGCACAACTCTCAGTTAAAAACCGAGGAGCGAAGCTTTGCTCTGGCAATGTCTGATTGATAATATATACACTCCTAGCCATTTTCAGGTATCACTGGAAAAATTAAGGAAATGAAAGCAAGTAATTGATAAACTTGCTCTTCATTAATTAATGGTACTCAGGGTAAACGGGTAATTGTCTAATTTTGGCAATTTCCTTGTTAAATATCCTCTGTAAATGTTCTGTTTACTGAACGAGAAATTGGATCTTTAATTTTTTTATTCCAATTTCATCCACTAAGGAGGAAGCAATGCAATAAAATGCAATAAAATGTAATTCTTTCTATTACTCCTACAACAGAAGTTTGTCATTTAGGGTTACAAAACAGTCCAAAAGATACATCGTATTAATTAGAGCATTAATATTTGTTGGGAAAAATTAAAAAAAAGTTAGTACGGTAGAGTGATAAACATTAAATTAATACAATATATTTTTTTCACGTATTAATGAAAAGCTATAAAGTGATTTAAATAGAGATGCAAATAACTAAATTTTCCAAAATTAAGCGACTAACTTAGTGTCAAATGTAGGAAGTTAAATAATCCACTAACTCACTGTTATTATTAACTTACCCAAAAAAAATTAACTTACATAATTACCTCTACTGACCAATAGCTAGGAATAGTAAATAGTAATAAAAAACTATTTAAGCATACTTCAACAATATCATCATAGTTACTACTAATAAGAAATACTAATTATTCACATCAGTAATAATTGTGGCAATATTAAAATTTATTGCAGAGAATTATCTCCAAATATATTTTATATTACATTATAAAATATTATTGAGATCATTATTTCTAATATTTGTCATAGAAGTTGTATATATAAATTTAAAAGACATTTATATTTATATTGATGTTATATTTCTTTATTACTGAGTTTGTAATATAATGTAAATCAAAGTGAGAGTTTTTTTCAATATTGTGGTGCAAACTAAAAACGATAACTAAAAAGAATGAAGAAAGTATTGGGTGATTCCGTAATCACTCATTGGATTATAAAGTGCTCTTCCGCCACTCATACAATTGATAAAATTACCTTTTTAGGCTTTTAATAGTAGTCTATGGTTGCCAATGGAGATGGTTGTTCATCAAAGTCAAAAACAAAAAAATATTTTTTTTTAAACAAAAAAGGAGATAAAAGTTCATACAATTTATACAAATTCAAGCTATTTCATTGTTCATAAAATTCCCATAGTTCGTAGATCCTTAGCTACAAATATTCAAGAGAAGGCACAACTTCAGTGTATCCTGTACGGCAAAACAACCCCAAACCTTTGATAACAAACAAAATGACGCAAGAAACTACACTTTTCACCCAAAAGTTGTAAACAATCATAAATAGCTTCAGAAATGCAAAGCACTAGGGTGTGCCTTAGTCATTCTAGTCTCGCCATACGGCTCGTCATTATCCATCCTCTTGTTGTTCCGGAGAGCAGCATACGCAATTACGTAGAAGATGACAAGGAGAATGAGCACGATGATATTGATAATCGATACCTTTCTCCAGCTGTGCTTAAGGCTTGCCAGCACACCAGCCCTGCAGGAGTCGCAAGCATAGCACAAAATTTGCTGATCGTTGTTCCATCTTGCACAGTCTGGACTGGGACCTACGAGCCCACCGCCTGGGCTCCATAATGTCTCATTCATAAAGGTATAACCACAATCGGTTGGTGGCTTGCAACACCCGGACTGCATATAACGCAATGGACAGAGATTATACACAGATAATTTAAGCATTAGTAGCAAAATTACAAAATCTTTTTTTCCAATGATGACAATTAAGAGATAATAATGATCAAATATCTCATTTTTCGCGCATATCAAAGTAAAATCTTTTTGCATGTAGCAAATTTGATTGGAAATGAGAGTAAAACTTTAATCTCACACAATCAAAAATTGTTTGCTCATGCTAAGCAAGCAATAATTGCACATCTTTTGTCGCGCATATCGAAGTAAAATCTCTTACTCAATTCCTATATCCCTTTCAATTAGCCACCATCCATTTTTGTGTAAAACTCCATTTTTTGCACATCTCATCCACCTACTTCTCCATCAATTTGTTTTTGACTTATTTTCTCAATACTCTAAAGCCAAAAATAGAAAAATAGCTGAACTGTAGCTAACTCAAAAAGACAAAGGACGTACAAAAGTAACTTTTAAACAAAGTAGGCACACAAATTCAATACATAGGGAATATTAACCTTGTGTTTATTAGATGCTGTCAAGCAAGAATAGAGATGCAATGCACAATAATGAAGAAGCCATAGTTAGAATGTCATACGAATTCTACAACCTAATCAATTAAACTGTATTAGAACATACTTCCTCTGTTTTTCTCATTTTTGCACTACTTTCATTTTAATTTGTCTAACTGATTTTGCATCCTTTTTATTTTTGACAATGATCTCACTCTCATTCTTTATATCTCATCCACAAACTGATATTCTCTCTCCATCTCAATCACTCATTTCTATCCTCTACTAGTTTTTTTGTCTCATTCCTCAATTCTCTCTACTCTAAATTTCACTCATTTTGCACAAGATTCAAAATGCGAGGGACGGAGAGTGTATAAAGTTTATGAAAGAATGAAAATGGTGCCTTACAATAGGAACCAAACAAGAAGTTATTATTTCCTACATCATGTTTTTTGAGAACAAAATCATGTTACATGAGCAATAGAGTAACAGATTTTCTTAGGATGGCAAGTGATCTGAGCCACAGGAAGAAGGCGATATAGGGGCCCATAACCTTTGATACAGTGGTTGGAAGAAGGACGACAGAACATAGAAACAGCTAGCTAAGTTCATGATGTTAATGGGTTGTCAAATAAGCCTCCATAAGATACATCACCTACGTTTGGTTAAATGAAAATTTGAATAGAGGCTTACCTTTATATATTTGGACCTCACAAGTTTGGTTGTGTACATTATTTGTGGTGTTGGAAACATCACAGCTTGATTTCATAGTTCACAAATCACAACAACTAGACCATTCATATAAACATGATGTATTGTTGTTATCTGAGGCCTACTAAAACTTCCTTTAACTAATGAATTATGTACATCATGCTATTTACTCAAATAAACAGTGAAGTATCGTTCATTAAGATAACAGGATTGATACAGTTATGATCTTAACGTCAAATATTGAAGGGTTGTTTCTTCAACAAAAACCCATGATAACGTGATTCTACCACAGGTGATTTTAAGCAATTCGGTTCAATTCGGACAACTAGTAAACTGCTGATTTTAAGAAATTTTAAGCCTTCTTTTTAATGAAGTTTCAAAATCCAAGAGTAATAGGAAATAAGTAAAAGATGGGACTATTAATAAAGAAAGCTAATTCCTTGTGTAAGTAAAAAAAGATGACCTAAAGGGCACGTTAATTTTGAAGGAGCAACATAATATAATATAATACTTCCTCCTATTCGGCTTATGTGTCCCATTTTCTTTTATGGTCAAGTCACCTTAATTGTCCCATTTCTATTTTTGGTATGGATTTTTGACTTTTATACCCTTAGTAGCTTTATCTTATTTTCAATTATACCCTCCATTATCCATACTAATTTTCCTCCCTTACATTAAAAACCCATAATACCACTCTCTTTCCTACCCTTAGGATCCCACTTTTGACTCTCCTTAAAATCCATGAAAAATCAAATGGGACTCTTAAGGTGTATAGGAGGGAGTATAATATAATATATAATATATATATATATATATATAGTTGTATAAAATACTTAAAATATCAGAAATGTGTTTCTTTTAACTCACATACAGTAATCAACGGAAAAAAGGAAGGTTACCTTTTCCTTTTCATTATCTTGAAAAAGTATTTTACAACCAAACATTAAACACCAACATGTATAAATAAAAATATTTAATATAAAAGACTTGGCCGTTAAAATTTCAATTTGAAAGCATGCATATATTAAAAAATGGATAAGAACAAAATTAATTTAAAAAAAATAATATAAGCAAAAGTGACCTTTGGAAAGGCAAATGGGGGAAAAGCAAAAAGGAGGTAGGTGAAGTGAAGTGGAGAGTGATGGGTTAGAAGACAAATGCATTCTCAGCAAGATTCCAAATTACCTGTGTTGCTTATATGGACACGATTAAGCAAATCTGAAACGCATATTCTATTTCAAATCAGGTTGATATTAAGCAAATCTGAAATGCATTTTCTAGCAAAAAGGATTTTTATCAAATTCAAATCTCAAAATGCTACTCCATAAGAGTTTTCTGAAAACACAAACCAGGCAGGCATGATTCTGTTCACAGCAAGACTTGGCATTGATATGGTTTGACACGAGGCACCGACTAACCCGGTACAATTTTCATGGTTAAATAAGGAGTAAATATCATATGGAGTAGAAAAACAACAAGTGAACACCTAAACATTATTATTGGTTATGAGATATGTATATATTTCCTTTATTTTAGGGTAAATTTGACCAATTATTAGGCACTAAATACTAAAAATAGATATCTTAATCATTATTAAAATAAAAAAAAATTAATTTCATAGACAATTTTAAATTTAACGAGTAAATCTTTTATTTTATCGAAAATAGTTTTAAGTGCATATTTATAGTCCTTGGCCACCAACTTACAAATTTAATATTTCTACAACATTATTTTGGAGTTATACAACCCTTAAAAAGTAAATTAAATAATAATACTAATAAAAATTAAACGAAACTCAAAGGGTAAAATACTCTTTTTAATAAACTTTTTGGTTTAAAAAACTATATTTTTAAAGTATTTTTGGTTTAAAAAGGTAATAATAATCTTTCAAAAACAAAGATAATAATAAGCTAAATATAGAAGTCTATTCCCAAGAAATTTTCTCATAGGTAGGGACAAAGCATCATGGCCAGGGGTGGGACCATATTGTATTTTTAACTCGGTCCTCTTACTAATTAATAATATAAACACTTATTTAAGTATCAATAGTTGGGTAATATATTTTTATTAGTATATCGATCATCTGACTAAAGCTTTTTGCTAGTATATTAATTGTTTGACCAAAATTTTTCTTTGGTATAGTTAATATAAATTTCTACTAGCGTATCAGCTATTTAGCCCCTTAAATTGAAATTTCTCGCTTCGTCCCTGCTCAGGATTAGGAAGAGTCGAATGAGTTTGTGAATGAGTTTTCTCCCTATCAATAATTGGTGATGGGTCATACTACTTGAAATCTTTCAATAAATATGGAGGATTAAATGGAAGTAAATGAATTTCTTTTATAAAATGGTGATCCATGTTGGATCCTAAATCTGTAAAGCATTTTGTAGGAGCCTATTGAGCTTATATAGCAATAGCAATAGCAAACATCACCAATTCAAATATCACTTGAGTCTGAGTTTTGTAGCTTGGGAAGGAAATAATTTTCTATATTTTGAAAAGCAAATTTAATGATGGCGGTAGAACACAACAGTTTCCTATCGCCTTTTGCTTTCCTTTCCCTTTTCCCCTTTTTGCTAATGGTTTACTATGACTATCTATGGTCTATGGAGTAGACATTAGTATACCATTACTCTCTCTTTGGCATGAAAGGATAGATTCAATAGTAAAAGAGTTCAAAACAAATCCGATGATTTAAAATTTACCCAATCTTATAACAGAATTCGATTTGACCCGAATTTAAAAATAATTTACAATTATGCAAAAAACAATATGAACACAAAACCCAATTTCAAACCGACCCAAAACATCATACCGAAATCAATTCGATAACCCGAATGAATACCTCTACTAGCTGGTATCAATAGAGTAAATTACATTTATTAAAACCAAATTTGAATTGAAAAATCTTATAAAAATGTATAATAAAATTAACTAATTGGAGTAGTTTATCTCTTCAAGTAAACTAACATAAAAATTCAAATATTGATTTTTTTTTTTAAATAAAATATTGTATTAGTTGTTCAAACGAGTATAATGCATTAATTAACAAGGAAATGATTTGTAAGAACATGAAAATAGTACATTAATTAGATAATGCTCTTACAATGCACAGCTATTTAAATTTTTGATATATTTGTATAAATAAAAAAATTATAAATTTACAGCTTTATGCTTTTACCATCTCAATATATCTTATACTTATTTAATAAATAACATTACAAAGATTTTATAAAAAGAATTGAAAAAAAATAAAATAAAATATATTTCTATGATTTTCTAATACACTTGAAAAGTAAAAAAAATCCATTGATATAAATAATATTAAAGTCATATTTAAAAAGTAGTAAAGTCAAAAACATAAACATTAGTCCATATTAGCATCATCATTGAGTTTTTGAGAAAATTTTTATTGAGAAAGTAACATCTAAGCAATTTTAAAAAGTGATACAGTGTTTTGTTTTAGTAATAGTTTAGATTTAAATAGATAAGTTATTCATATAATGGCATACTAATGAGAATTGTCGATTAGCTTAATAATTAAGGATTTTCCCTTATTTTTATGACACGAGTTCAATTTTCACTATTCAATTGCCTTGAAAATTTTCCATAAAAAACAAATTAGTCGTCAATTACAACAACAATGATAGACTATTAAATGTCTAATTTTCTATTATTGTCTACATCATCTAAATAGGAATCTTTTATAAAAAAAAACCGACGTATATTTGCTAGGGAGTTGAAAACAAATGTACTTCATCAAAGCTTAGCAGTAAAAAGGATAATCATAAAAGTATGGGTTGTTTAGCAAATAATTTGACTAGCTCGACCAGTTAAAAATATTAACTATTTTTGTTGGTTTTTAAATTAATTGGATAAATTAAATATTTAAGAATATATTTTATAAAATTAGGTATTAGTTGGTAGCTGTCTATTAGAAAAAAAAAATTAATTAACCTAAAAGCTAATAAAAAAATTAATTAAACTAGTTTTTCATTTTGACTAAAAAGTCATCTTTCACCGGCTAAATAATTATTTAACACACATTTTTTTAACTTTTTTTGAGCACAAAGTATGAATCAATCAATTAAATTTAAAAAATGTTTGAGTAAGATGATGGAGAAGGGTGGGCATCCCACGTGATGTATCCTGAAATAAAGCATAAATAAAAGGAGAACTCCTCCAAGACACAACCATACTCTTAAATCTATTCTTTCCCAAATTTATGAAAAATCAATTAATCAACAATCTATCTTCATGTTTACTACTACTTTTTTTTTTAATGTGCCTCTGCAAACATTAAGTTCCATAAACTCCATGTGACTTGTATTACTTCTACTAGTAATACCATCCTCATTGACCATACTTATTTCTGGTATTCATTAAACAATCTTAGATCCTAAACTAAATGCCAGTTGTTCATTACAAAAAAAAAAAAAAAAAAAAAAAAAAAATCATTACAATATTCACAAAGTTCATGTCATTTGTAAAATTGAAAATTTTTATTTTTTTAAAACAAAATTGTCTAAAAGTATCTCTTTTAATCTACTTTATTAATATTAATCCCTCTTCATTTCAAAAAAAAAATAAAATCAAATAAAAACTTCCCGTGGTAAACTTGAGATTTTGAGTTTTTCACGTGGTGACCAAAAATTGTCAAAAATCCACGCGGTGACACTAAGGTTTACTAACTTCTTCCACAGTGACCTTTTTGCACAGAAAACGTTAGCAAACATTAATTTCAAAGCTTAAAGGCTGCTATACGCCTATTTTTGTGACTCACTATTTCAAATTGCATCAATTTCAACCTTTTTCCCCAAAACATAAACCCTAACTCTACCATCTTTCATCTAAATTATATTTTTTCCTCTAAATTCAAACCCTAATTTTTTTTCAATTGAATTTGAAGTCAATTTTGGGAATTTAGGGTTAGAGCTTTAAAAAAATTGGGAAAATTGTTAGGATGAGAGAGTTTAGTTGGGAAAATAGGAATTCATTGAATGCAATATACCGGAACACTAAATTACCATTTGACGTTTCTGGGTAAAAAAGTTACGGAGAAACAATTTGATAAATCAGAATTACTGTATGAATTTTTTAAAAATTTTGATTACCACGTGTTATTTCCAAAAAAACTTCCTCTTTCTCACCAAATTTGCTTCGCGGGAAACATTTATAGATGTGACTAAAAATAGAAATTAGACAAATTTAATGGTGGCAATTAAAAATGAAAGTGGATGAATTTCGTTAGACTCATGATTTCAATCTTTCATAAGCAAAAAAATCATGTTTTCAATAAGAAACAAAATGTCCAGTAATATCAGCACCAAAGTACTTTAAAACATGATGAATCAAATATCAATCAGTCAGCCAAAACAAGGTTTAAGCAGTAAAATAATGTTATTTGGTAAAATCATTTAAATAAAATAATAAAGTATGGCCTATTTGTCAAGGTTAACATTTTAAATTTTAGGATAAGCATGTTGAAAAATAATAATCCCACATAAAAAAAAAATAAAAAAATTTATGTACAATCAATCATCCTCTCGTGTGGGTAAATCACTAAAAACATGATTGCATATTTGCATTCATCATGTAAAATCACTAAAAACCCTATGTTATCCTGGGGTAAATCGACAATAGGATGGACAGAACAATTATCTAAACATGTCTATAAAATTAACGTTACTAAATAATATTAATAGGATTTTTAATCAAAAATTAACCATTCAATTTTTAATTAACTTCTTATTTTGAAATTGTCTCACCCTACGATATATTTATTCAAATTCCCATCGCCACAAATTAAATGAGTAAAAGTATTAAATTAGAAATCACTCCAATAATTGATTAAATTAAAATAATGGAAAGGGAAATTAAATGAAAAAACTGAGGAAATTACCTCAATAGGACTAAGTTTTCTGGAGTAGAACATATCAGTTGTTTCAGGGATACCATTAACAGTCCTTTTCATCTTCCCACAAACCCTAGAATCTCTAATACATGAAGCAATCTTATACCAATAACTATTATCAGAAACTCTTCTTTCAAGCCAACCCGAATAATCCTCCAAATAATACTCCAAATAAGCCCGGTTCAACACGGGTCGACCCGACCCTTTATCAGTAACAGCATAAGCAAATATAACAAACCCAATTAAAGCGGCGATGATAAAGAACATAGCCCACATATAAAGATACATAAGGAAAGTATTTCTGTAACAAGACCCAGCAAACCCAGCAAGAGAAACCACCATTAAAGCAACTCCAATAACAATTAATGGCCATTGAAGAAACTTCATACAATCTGTTGAGTTGGCTTTACTGCTTAACCATATTCCTCCGGCTAAAATTGGTACCGATAAGAGAAAGGTTAGGAAATTTACAACCCCTATTAGGTGATTACTTGCCCTCATTTTTTGTCTTTCTGGGTTGATTTTTGTTGGGGTTTTGAAGGTATTGTAATGAATTTTCTTGATTTTTGAATGAATAATTTGAAATCTGAGATTTGAATATGTTCTACAGAGTACACATAATGTGGTGTGATTGTGTGGGTATGGGTAAACAAGGGGGGGGGGGGGGGGGGGGGGAAGGGGCAGGTGCTAAGCTGCTTAGAAATGCTGAAACAGGAGTAAGTTGTCTATATAAGGTAGTGATGGATGCAAGGTTTGCGGGATTAATATGATTATTTTATGAGAAGAGGTTGGACTATTGTATCAGCATGTGGACGGTGACATTGGGGGGCCTTCTTAAGAGTATTATTAACAATTAACAATTAACAATTAACAATGAAATGACATAATGTGATTGTTTGTCACAAAACAATTGCTTTACCCAATTGATAATGATAAAAATGGAGTGTTATCAAGAAACTCCAACAACATGTTATCAAATGACCCATTTCACATATGGTCATTTGATATGAATAAATATCAATTTTTGTTCTACATGCAATCTAAAATGTATGGTATGCCATGCCAAGAGCTGTGCCAGATATAGGATTTAGAGTCCCCTAAGGAACCAACAAATGGACAAGATTTTGACAGAATTTCTTTTATATAATTAATAACTAAAATATTTTTTATTTCGACAAAATACGTTGTTGAAGAGCAATAATCTCAAGACAAAACCAAAGTAATATAAGAGGTAACGAACAAACAACAATTTAGATTCTTTATAAATTTCTTATTAAATATTTTCTATAACTTAATTTAGATTTTTTTTTTTGTTTAGTGATATTTAAATTCCATTTTATGAAACAAAAGTAGTTTTTCATCATATTTGTTTGTTTCTACAGATTTTTGCTTCTTCTTCACTCCCCTTTTTTTTACAGATTATCTCTGTTTTTTTCTATAACATTTTTTCTATTTAGTATAAATTTTGTTTTTTCTCCTAAAAAAAATTCTTTTGGTGATTATAATTTTGGAAATTTTTGTTCTTGATGTTATTTTTGAACTTCTTCCCAAAATTCAATAAAATTGTAGGATTTAATTGGGTTTTTCTCATTATTTAGTTTTAAATTTTGTATTCATATTTAACTATGCAAGATAAACAAACACATTAATAAACACGTTAACATTAATAAAAATTCAATTACTCCAAGAACATAAACAAAAAAAAAATCAAGAAACAACATTTTAACAAAATTCATGAATCAAGATTAAGAATAAAGATTAAGAATTTAAGATTAACATTAAGCTTAAAGATTAAAACATAAAGATTAAGATTGAGATAAAGAGTGAAGATATCTAAAAAAAATCAAAATTTTGATTTTTAGGGTTTTTGTGAAGAGAGACTGTGAGCAACCACAGCCCACAACAGGTGACGAGCAGCAACGGAAGGAAGGCAGCGTCCATGAGGGCGTCAGGCGGCGATGTTACGGTGGGTGTAGTGTAGAGTGCGGAGTTTTTAGGTTTTTCAAGAGAGAGAAAAGGAGTAACTCTGATTATGAGTCTGTAATAGCGCAGGAAAATGACCCTAATTCTTAAAATTCAAAATTTTTTTAATTTTTTTTTCAAAAATTCGCTCGGGGACTGCTCGGAGAGGCCCATACATAGATCCGACTCTGGCCAAGAGTTAAACTATCATGTGTAAAAAGGGATTTTGATTACCTTATAGTTCATATAATGGCATGTACCAATGAGGGAAGTGATGGAAATGCATTGGGGTTGAGTGGCATTATGATCAAGCATCATAGAGAAGCAAACAGAAGCCCTGGAGATGGGTGCTCGTTTGAGCGTCTGCACGTAAGTGTTTCGCACTTTGATAGTTAGATTATTAGGGACACGTAATGCCCTTTTGGGAGAATTTTTTTGATGTTTTAGCCCATTAAAGGGGCATAAGAATGAGGGGAAAAGATTATTGTGGACTAGTCATAGTTTAACAAAAAAAAATTGGTGATATCGTAGAGAGTTCGTACTACGGGTCGAAATCAGGTCGACCGTATCTTTTGCAGGTCGAGTCAAGATTATGATTTTCGATCCATTAATTAAATGGGTTGGGTTTAAATCATGAGTATCTAATTTGTTTTTATATGACCCAAATTTAAATCCGATCCAATTTGATGTATTTAACAGGCCTATCATTAATTACAACACATAAAAACATTTTAAAGGGCTTGGGCTTCGTAGCTAGACTAGATGGGGTGAATAACAACTCAATCGGTTGGGCTAAGACCGAAAAGACACAAATTATTTGCAAGTTGGGTATGTACTTGTCATAGGACAGAAGTATTTTAGTAGCTGATGAATCAAAATTTTGGCATACTTTAAAAACACAAATTTTTGAAAATATTATAAATAGGCATTAAAAATAATATAAATAGACATTTAATATATTATCAGTAGGCATTAGAAATGCAGTAAGTAGTTATTAAAAATAATGTAAATATGAATTAAATTTTAATAGTGACGTCTCTAAAAAAACGGTCTCTCAAAATACTAGCTGTTTAAAAATTGGTTAACTACCACGCTTGTTGATAATATTTTTAAATCAAATGGTGAAAATCAAGAAAAAAAATTAAATTTGTGGACGTTGGAATTTGGAGGGTAGAAGGGTTTTACTTTCCGGACGTGAATGAGCAGTTGGAAAATAGTTAAATTTTGAAAACCTGTACTCTATCATATGGTACTACACTCCTACTCCTACTCTATGTCCCACAATATTTGTTTTATTTTTCTTAGTCTCTCTTAATAAATTTTTATTTTTAACTTTTTACCCATTCGCTTTGAATAATTTTATTTTTAGATTATATTTTAATAATTTAATATTTGCTTTTAGTTTTATTTTATTAGTAGGTTAGTAGCAAACTAAGAATAAAAATAGCTTTATTGAAAAATAATTCAAACTTGAAATTATTCATAATGAATAGGTAAAAAGTTGTATTATTAATATCAATTTTTATAATAATCTATATTCTTTTAGTTTCCACTCATACATCTAATCTACCCTTTTTTTATATTTTATTTTATATTTTTTACGTTTGTATGAAATACTCTATTTTCAATCTTATTTTATATTTTATTAACTATTAGTATATTAGTAGCAAATTAAAGGCAAAAGTAGGTTTATTAAAATATATATTTCAAAGTTGGTATTATTCATAGTTGAAGGGTGAAAATTTGTATTATTAATATCAATTTTTTTTATAATTATAATAAGAATGATTTGCCTAAGTAGTGTTGGAAAATAAAAAAAAAATTCAATTTGGGGTTTACCAATATTTATTTTCCAAACTAGTGTTCATTAAGAAAAAAAATAATTCACTCTATTGAATTGTGGTTTGGAAAGTTCCAAACCTATTAAATCTCTCCCAAGAAAAATTAAAACAAAATTAAATTAGTTCAAATTCCAACAACAACCCTATTTTATTTATTTTCTCAAATCCCTAAACTAAACATCAGTAAGACTGACGATGAAGTACTTGAAGAGACTGATGACAACCATCATCCACGTCAACCGCCGGCTTTCCACCACAGCTGCCACCTATACCAATCACTGTAGTCTAAATTCACTATTCTATTGAGATTTTTTTTTCCAGTGTACAATTGAAGTAATTTTCAGATTTTCATCTCTATTTTTGATTGATTTACATCACAAAGATAAAGCTAACAACAAATCACAAAGGTATACTATCTTCGACAAACATCTTTATTGATTTTTACTTTTGGACTTGATTGAAATTTTTTGTTGTATGTAGAAGTATTTTTATAGGATATTTTACTCTTTCTGTAAGACTTGTGAGATTTTTAAAATTTGTTTACGCATATATTTGCTTGACAAAACAACTTTATCCTCTTGCATGTTTGAAATTACCAATCCAAAAAAATATAGCTTAGTAAAACGATTTTATTATATGGACACCATTTTAGGAATTATGTCTTAAAGAACAACAAAGTTGAAAATTTTTTATTTTGCAACTCCTATTAGGCAAATCACTCTTATAATAATCAAAATTCTTTTAGTTTCTACTCATACATCTAATTTACCCCTTTTTATCTCAATTTATAATGTTTTTTACGTTTCTATGAAATACTCTATTTTATTAACCAGCATTGTCCCATTTGATTTTTAAACTCTATTTATCAATTACTCTTAATATATGATTTGTTATTAATCTATATGTTAAAACATAATTATCTGTGATCTTGTTTGATTCGTCATAATGTAAATTCATTAATATCAAATTTTAATAATTTTTACCCAAGCACAATTAAAAATATTTAAGATTGAAATGGCACATCGACAAATGTGACAATATCAAATGGAACAATAATAGTGAATAAAAGATAGTAATACTTACCCACTTTTGTTGATTTAGGGTCAAGTGTTTGTGTCAGTTTAAATCGAGTCTTACATCCACATTGAAATTTTACATAATTGAAAATTTATTTTTCAAGCAGATCAAATCAAGTTCAATTACACGATCAGATTAATATTAAATTATCAGTTGTATTTAAATATCTTTGTAGTCCCCAATGACCCAATTTTAATGGGGCAATTGCAATTTGCAAAGGGTGTAAAAGACAAATTCCACTCCGCGCCTCTCTCCTGTTTCACGCTCACTCACTCCCTCCAAACTCCCAATTCCCAACTCCTTATCTCCCTTTCTCTTTCCTCACTCCCTCTGTGCACTCCTCCACCTTTTGGCAGTTGACACTCCCTTTCTCTTTCTCTCTCTACCTCTGCTCACTACTCACCACCCATTTATTTTTTAAAACCTCTGAAATCTTCTTCAAGAGTACTCCTATCTTATCTTATTTCCGGTGAGATACTTACATTCTTTCTTTCTGTTGTTTATGTATTTCTATTTTTCAAATGCTCTTTGTTAAGCTGCTTTGATTTTAGAACACAAATGTGATAATGTAAGTAAATGGGGTTTTTGAGAATTTTCTGGGTTTATGTGTTTATGGAGTAGTTTTTTTAGGGTTTATTATGGGTGGAAAAAGTGTACTGATGACACCTTTCAACCATTGATGTTCTTTTTGCTTATGAATCTTTGTTGGGTATAAAGTTTCTTTAATAGGGTCATATTGTGGGTCATTTCTTATCTGTTTAAACATTATTTTTTTTGAAAGAAGTTTAAACATTATTATTATCAGCTATATTACTCTTTTTTACAAGTTTAAACTTTTCATTTTAAGTTTTAATATTTTTTAATTTTATCACTTGATTTTACCCAGAAAAGGAACCAAACTAAATAAACATCTGAACAAAGTTTTTTTTCCCTTTGTCCTTTGTTTTTGAACTTTTTTGTTAACAATGTACTACTCCTATAGTCCTATTACTATTGTTTCCATTTTTAGCTTTTTTTAAAAATCATTTTTTGATCCTCAAAAAAAAAAGCTGCTTTTATAATTTTAAAATTATAATTTTGTTGGTTTTCAAATGGAGTAGTAAGAAAAATATGCTCCAAGCAGCTGTAGGCCATGAACATTTTTTCAAACAAAAAAAATTAGAATTCCTGATGTTACATATGATTTCTTTTAACATGCGCTCCTGTGCCTGCGCCTTAATTCTCGGTCATAACTGATAAAACTAGCAAATAATATTATTCCAGAAATACCCTTTAAGTGGGATCTGTTTGGATAAATGTTGTCCAACCCATAAAGATGAAAGGGGGGTAGGTTGTGTAAATTCTTGAGCAGTTTGTGTCACCAATTTGACTATTGATATTAATAATGTTCATTTCACCTAACTGTTGGAAATTTTTTAGTACTTTTGCTATTAGGATTTAGGAATAAAGGGGAAATAAGAATTGAAAGAAATGTTATGATTATCTGGGTTATAAATTTGGTTCTTTTCAATGTCATGCATTATTAATTTATATACTTCATAGATTATGATATATGTAGTCCTAATGGGTATCTATAAATACTACTTTTGTTTACAATTTACTTGCAACATTAGAGATTTTACACTATTTATTCATCACTTTTAATACGTGGCTAACTTTTAATCTACAAGTTAAAATATAGCAAGTGGGATATTGTTTGATTCGTCTCAATGTAATGATTATTAGTATTAATTTTTTATAAATTTTTGTTACATATAATTTGAGATATTAAATAATCAAATTAGTGTATTGTACTTTATAAAAAAGCAAACGTTGCAAGTAACTTAGAACGCAGGAACGAAGGATGCCTAAGATGGTATTAATTTAGAAATTTTGAACTATTCAATTGTAGTTTTCTCCTTTCTTGTATTAGAAAAAAATTAAAACTTTATGAAATATAGATGTTATATATTAAGAAGTGAAGAAAATATGGCAAAACAAGGAATAAGATGGGGTGGAGGAAGAAAAAGTGGGGGGAGTAGAACAGCATTGAATGTGTGAAGTTGTAATATTAATGTGATGATGGTCATATGCATTGGATTCTTTTATTAAGATTGTCTGTGTTTTGTGATTACTCTGCTATGTTTGCAGTTTGTGGACCCAAAACAGCATTGATTGTGTGAAGATCTAACACTCTCTATTTCGAAACTTACGCCTTGTGTTGTGTTAAAGGGGAAGTTGAACTTCATTATGCAGACACCCAAAGCAAGGTAAGAATGAGATTTTACATATTCTATCTAGAGTATTTCCCTATGCTTTACTTCTGTTTTTATGTTTTTTTTTGATTTATGATTATCTGTGCTTGGACTTGAGTTCTTGTGTCTGTCACTGGTATGTGTCTTTGAGTGTCAAGCTTGTCTTTTTATGTGGATTACAATTGTATTTTTTTTTGGTGTACATGTGGTTTCAAGTGCCCAATATAAAACCAACTATTCTTTGATCTGTTTTTGATGTATGAATGTTCTGTAGTTGGAGTATGACTGTGATTTCCTTGTATTTTGCTTTTCTGTGGAATTATTGATGGAAAGTTGCGTGATTTATCTGTTTATTCATCCTTTATGTGCTGCTGTGAAGTGACCTTTTGTAAATGCAATGTTGTCAATGATTCGAACTAAGAGCATTTGTGTATCTCTAGCCAGCTTCTGAATACATAATAACAAAGCTTTGAGAATTTTATCTTGATTTAGGAGTAGTTTTCGTAGGATGATTTGGTTCTGTGATTAACCATAGGGTTTTTTCTTTGTTGGGCTTAAGGGCAGCGACTAAAAACATAGTTTGCCTTGTCTATGTCGTCCTCCGTAAAATTAAGACTAGAGAAGTCGGACTGGATGGTTTTTTATACAGTTTAGTGTTCAACGGGCTACATTTTTCTGCTGTATATACCACTCAGATCAACATAGCCTATGGTCTAACGTTTTGATATGAAGTAGAGTCACAGACGCATGACTTCTGCATTTTATGTTTTTGCTTATTTCTTCTCCTTTGTCTTCCTCGAGCAAACAAGGTACTTCAGCAAACTAAAAACAATACTTAATCCAGTTTACAACTTAAAGGTCATTTAATTTTGAAATATAATGTATGAGAAGCTTTTTGCTCTCAGCAGGAAGTAAGGAAACCATCTTTGAAAACAATGGTATATATATCATGTCTTTTGTTTTGTGTTCTCATGTAGATTTTTTACTAGCCCAGGAGCTATATGACTTGTGAAATGGAGTCCAGTATATGATTGTAATTATGGTTAATTCTAGTTCCCTCATCCTCTCATGCATTCTTGGTTGTGTACTTTCGTTCCTATTTCTAAATATTACAAGATCCTCGTAGTCTATTCAGCTCTTAGTCACAAAGTAACAAGTGAAATCAAATATAACTCCCTAGCTAAGAACTAACGGCTCGTTTGGTTAATAGTACTAAATGGTGGTAATGAGAATGATTTATAGTGTAAAATGTCATCAATAGTTCTATGTCATTCCTATGGTAATGAAACTTTGATCACAAAAAATTTTTTTGTTGACAAATTTCCATTACCACTTAATACCACTTCTGCCAATGGTAATGCATTGGAATCAAATTTACGAAGTAAATGAGGTGATTGAAGTTGGACAAGCATGACCATCAAGGTACCAAGAGATTTTTCAACCAAAATTACACTAGTTTTGATTCTATTACCACCGTGTAATATCACCTATCAAACGGGCCGTAAGAGTACTCATGTGGTAGAGTTCTTTGTATATAATCACCCTAGATTAGATTAGTGGCTATTCTATTACTCTAAGCTTCTTGTGCTGGCTACAAATCAAGCCAGCTTTCGATGTTTTTTTTGAAATCAAAGCTTTCGATAACTTTATTATGCATTTATGCCCCCTGGTTTACTCTCTATTGCATTACTGAACCCATACTCCCCCATTTCCCTCCATAGCAGAGGAAGTCCCAAAGAGTCTCCTCAAAAAGTCTCTGCACGGCCAGTCAGACAGCTGAAGATAAATTCAAGTGAACCAAGCTCTCCATCTCCTTCTAGTAAGGCAGCTGTTAAGACTCCTAAAGACAGAAGCCCAAAAGTTACTGAGAGAAGATCTCCAAGGAGCCCAATTCCAGAGGTACCGACTAATTTAGTCTTCTCATAATTGGTTCATTATTATGGTACTTTCAAATTATTGTCATAAATCATCCAATCACCCCAACGTCATTAAGTGGCTCCCACCAATACATGGTTTTGGGGGGTCCAACCTACACAGCTTACCTTTGTAATAAAAAAGTTGTTTTCATTGATCCTTAATAACAAAGATCATCTAACTAAACGTTTTACTGTACATCAGTACATTATAATCCAAATTATAATCATAGAACATAACATTTTAGAAGCTGTTACATTTTTGAATGGTCTCCTAGTTATGGCATTGACTTCACTTTTGTTGGTGGATGCGAGACTGTTGGTTGTTAGTGCTAACTTGTTTTTTGTCTCTGGCGTATTTCCCATAAAATTTAGACTCTTCTAGAATTGGTTAGATACACAGGTTTAGCTTCATCAATCATTGATCAAATTCCCCTAAACTTTTTCTTTTGATGTGTTCGATTTTTCAGCGAAAACGCCCAAGCAAATTATCGGCATTAGAATCGCAGATTTCCAAACTTGAGGATGATCTGAAAAAAGTGAAAGACCAGCTTATTACTTCTGAATCATCAAAAAAGGAGGCTCAGCAAGATGCAGAGGAAGCAAAAAGGCAACTAGCCGATATTTCTGTACAACTGGAAGAATCTCAGAAGCAACTTTCTCAAGCTCTTGCTTCCCAGGAAGGAACTGTTGTTTTTCAAAATGATTTAGACGAGCAAGAGTGGAAATCTCAGATTGAGTCTGTTCGTAACCAACACTCGATTGATTCGGCTGCTTTAGCGTCAGCCTTGGATGAGATTCAGAAACTCAAACTGCAACTTGAAAAGGTCACTGATTCTGGTAGTTCACAAGCTGAGCAAAGCAAAATTGCACATGCGGAACTCAAATACCTGAAAGATAAGTTGGCTGAAACATTCACTCTTCTTGAAAGTATGAAACAAGAGCTAAAAGAATCTAAAGAATCCGAAGCGGAGGCTCAGAATCTTGTCAGGGAAACTCTTATCCAACTAGAAGCAGCCAAAGAGACTGTCAATGCCCTCAGATCAGATGCCGTCAAATCCGCTGAGGCCTATGATTCTGTTACTGCTGAACTAGAGAAGTCGAGGGCACATGTAAGCTATCTTGAGGGTGTTGTGAAAGGACTTAATGCCGATCTCATGAAATTCAGTAGTGTTAATGCTGTTGATAGCGTTGGCGATCAGATAATGTCAGAAGATGTCAGTCAGCTTCAAATGGAGCTTAAAGCTGCACAGTCTGAGGTGAGGCAGCTCAAAGTTGCATTAGAAGCTGCTGACATAAGGTACAATGATGAACGTTCTCGCAGCACCATGCAGTTAGAAAATGCATCTGGGCTCTTTACAAATATCAAGGAGCAATCAAATCTTAGAGAGGCTGAACTGGAAGCAGCGCTGAAGAAAGCGAGCGTGAATATTGAAGAGCTGAAGGCGAACCTGATGGACAAAGAAACCGAATTACAGGGAATTTCAGAAGAGAATGAAAGCTTGAGTATGAAGCTTGAGAAATCTCGGGCATCCCAGAGAGAAGAGGAAATCGAAGATGAGCTTAGCAAATTGAGGGAACAAGTGGCTGATTTAAGGGCAAATTTGATGGACAAGGAGACAGAAGTACAGAGCGTATTAGAGGAGAATGAGAAGCTGAAGCTAGCGATGAGTAAACAGGAAGTCGACAGGGGAACTGATAATGGTCAAGTTGCTGCTGCGGTAGAAGCATCTCTTGCTGCTGAACAAGTTGCTATCACCAAGCTCGGGTACATGATGGAAGAAGTCGATAAAAGTAACAAGAAAGCAGCAAGGGTTGCTGAGCAGCTTGACGCAGCTCAAGCAACCAATGCAGAAATGGAGGCGGAGCTTAGAAAAATTAAAGTGCAGTCTGATCAGTGGAGAAAGGCGGCAGAAGCGGCTGCTTCTATGCTTTCAAATGGGAACAATGGAAAATATGTGGAGCGGACGGGATCAATGCCTCTAGATAACAAATATAGCCCTGTTGGGGGTAGACATAGCTCCCCCTACTCGGACGACTATGATGATGATTCCTTCAAGAAGAAGAATGGTAATGTCTTGAAGAAGATCGGAGTTTTGTGGAAGAAGCCACAGAAATGAAATGCAGAGACAGGCAAGCTTCTTTTGGTCCCTTCAGTTATTTTTATTGTTTATGCTCTTATTGGAAAGTGATTGACACATTGTCCCAACCTCTTAATCTAGTGAAATTAATGATTTTTACAAAAACTTCCTTTATAGTTTGTACCATATGGGCATACAAAGACCATATTTATATTGGAAAGGCCGAGATCCCATCTTTGAAAATCCTACCAGAGTATACACAGCTAGGAATTCTCTATTTTGCTTATTTTGATGAACTTTTCTTTCCATCCAGAATCTGTAGAGTTGATTGTTTTTATTCACTTTATTGTATTCGCAGAAATTGAAGATTGCTTCTCGAGGTTCTCGCTTGATGTATCTGCAATCTAGTACCCGGTGGCTTCGGAGAATTTTGCAGCATGCAATATGCAGTAATAGTGTATTGTGCTGCCTAATGGAAAGACTTATGTTTCCATTCAAGAATATTTATGTGAATGTATATGTAATGTGATGTGTATTAGGACTAGTTTGAGGGTGATGTTGGTTTATGTACTGACTGTAGTTTTGGTAAGCCAAATATGTATATCTGGTTTACTAACGAAACGTGTAACGGCAAATTGCGCTGGTTATGACTCATGTAAGACCAGTTTGTGGAAATCCAGTTGCATAATGAAATCCTTGGTGAAACAAGATCATCGAGTACTTTAGTAGAGCTACTATTATGAGAGACTGTCTTTCGAAGAGAGGACCTCAAAACAAGAAACTCATATTTTTATTTTCTCTTTAATTTGTATTAATTGGGCTAATTAACTCGGAGAGACCGTCTCTTACAACAATTTGTGTTTTTTGTAATCAGCACAAGAAAAAATAACAAGAACAAATGAAATTGAATAAATTAATACTATATTTAGATAGCAAATTATGAGAGAAGAAAAAAAGGAAAGGGAAGGGGAAGGGGAGGAGTAAGGAAGGAGAGTGCATTTTGTTTGTTTAGAAGGTAAGGAAAAAAGAGTGAAATTAAGTTTTCTTTTAAATCTTTTCATCTTAGGAGAGATTATATTTTTAATAAAATTTATTTATGTTTTTCCTTTAAATCTCTCTCTACAAATCCCTCTTCTTCCTTTTTGTTGTTTAAACAAAAAAATTTTCATTCTTTCAAATCCCTCGTTTTCATTTCCGTTCATTTCTCCAAATATAGTGCAACAACGACCTTTGAAGAAATTTGCGCAAAATTATTTTCTAGTGAAATTCAAACATAGGATCTCATATAGAGAAAGTGATAGTTGTTTCAAGTGAGATAAGACTTAATTATCAATTTACTTTGAATTTTGAATGAATCGAACGGTATGTTAGTGCAAAGTTTTAACACTGAACATGCATTCATCAACTTTGTGTTTACGCTTTAATACTTTGATAATCATGTATATGAAAATTTTATTTTACTCTTCTAATTGAGAAAATTCTACATCTTTCTCACAAGCCAGCACAACATTGTAAAACTTTCATCAAAAATAATTTATCAGTTCGTGCTTTAACAATTTCATCTGGTGAAAAGAATTTTGAAATTAGTTTTAATCCGATAGATACTTACATTAATTGGCAACCTAAATATTAGGTCACTTGCTCACTTGACATACACATGTCAAATTGTCAATTGCTCTAATGTGGCTGTATATGTGGTTGTACACATGGCTTTCCACGTGACATGTTATTTATTTTAATTTTCTAAATTTTTAGTTAAAAATTAAAAATTAGATTTAATTTAATTTAATTTATATTCATTTATTGAATTTTAGTTATTATATTTTATTTCGAGTTGGTTTTAAATTTATATTCGATATTAAACGCATTTTTAATTTTGTTTTTATTTATTTATTTATTATATTATATTCTACAATTTGTTTTTAATTTATTCTTTATCAAATTATATTTTAAATTATGTTTTTAATTTTAACTTTATTAAATTTATTATTTTATAAATAACTAATTTTTATAACGAGGGATTAAAAAATAAAAAGGAGATAACACCCACCCTTATCAGACCACCACAACTAACAACTTCAACCCCCTCCTCTACAAATCCGACCATCAAAGCCCTTCTCACCTGCAAAGCCCACTATCACAGCTTTATTGATGTGAAATTTTATTTTCACCGGAACTGCACGATGTACGTGTAGTTATGGTGTTGATCTCAGAGAATCTAATTTAATTAAATTGCTCAATTCTTTATTATCACACAATACGAAACAGATTATATGACAAGAATTTATCTAAACTACTAAAACTATGGGTCTTGAATAAGCAAATATATCACTTAAATAAACTAAGACAAATAATTTGGTGTTTAAACATTACTAAAAAGAGTTTTAGAATATTAAAAATCATCTAATTTTATTTTGATAATCAATTACTCTTCTAATTGTATGAAAATGAAAATCAAAAATCATCTAATTATTCTCAAACTTTCCATTATATTGATTAATATCATTTTAAAACCATACTAATTTTAGTCATCAAACTTTCATTTTATTGGCTAAACTAGTTTGAATTTAACCTAAAAAATACTTTAATTCTAAATTGCTTCTATGTCTTCTAATCACAAACTTTCCTTTTACTAAAATAGTTAATAAAAAATATTTAAATTTAGGCTCAATAAACATACATGTAACCATAGATTCAATTTTCATACCATTAGGATCATTCCATATCAATATGGGATCAATCTCTCAATTTCACATGATAAATTTTAATAATTTTTACTTAAGCACAATTAGAGATATTTAAGATTGAAATAATGCATCGATAAATGTGACAATATCAAATGGAACAATAATAGTGAATAAAAGATAGTAATACTTACCCACTTTTGTTGATTTAGGGTCAAGTGTTTGTGTCAGTTTAAATCGAATCTTATATCCACATTGATATTTTACATAATTGAAAATTTATTTTTCAAGCAGATCAAATCAAGTTCAATTACACGATTAGATTAATATCAAATTATCAGTTGTATTTAAATATCTTTGTAGTCCCCAATGACCCAATTTTAATGGGGCAATTGCAATTTGCAAAGGGTGTAAAAGACAAATTCCACTCCGCGCCTCTCTCCTGTTTCACGCTTACTTACTCCCTCCCTACTCCTTATCTTCCTTTCTCTTTTCTAAGTCTAACTAATATCATTATGTCATATTATCATATTATACAATCTAATAAAATGACTGTAAAATTTTATATAACATTCTCATAATAATTTTTCATATAAAATAAATTTTATTAATATTAACATCAATTTATTCTTTAATATATGAATAGTATATGCAATAAGATCGAATCCACAAGAAAATCAATACTTGAATGAATCTATTGTGGAGAGTAGTTTATTTTTTGACAAGGAGGTTTTGTGATCAAGACTAGATGCTAAACAACTAACAAATAACAATAAACAAAACACAAAGGATTATTTCAATGATAGGAAGATATCTTGAGTACAATTGGTTTATAATTTCAACACCTTATTGTGGGTGATTTCTACAACTTATTATTGGATAGTCTAATCAAATGAAAAAAGTTAAATTTTTATGAAATATATCATGTTATTTCTCTGCTAATGAAATTTTGATCATAAATTTTTATTTTTTTTAGAATTTTTCATTACCATCTAATAAACTTTCTAAAAAGTAATGCGTTGAAATAAATTTTATTAAGAAAATCAAAAAAATAATACTCCCTCCTATTCATCTTAAGTGTCCTATTTACTTTATACACTCTATCCAATATACTTATTCAATCCTTAATATATCGAGTTATGTTACTTATGTAAAATTAAAAATAATAAAAAGTTGATATTAATAGTCTTTACATCAAAACGAATCAAATAAGATCCCACATGACTATATTTTAACTTATAGATTAATAATAAAATGCAATTTAAGAGTGATAAATAAATAGTGTCTCAAAAGTAAATAGGACACCTAAGTTGAATAGAAGGGAGTATAATTGGAGTAGAAGAAGCATAAGCGTTACAATTTTTTAAATGAATTTTTTTTATAAACTTATTTGTGTTTGTAAATTGTAATATGAAAATTGTTTGTTCTTATTGATTAAATTAATTTTTGTGGTTTCACATTATTGAATGCAAAAACATTTGTTCTTATTAATTTAATGGAAATTTTCACGTGGTAACTCTTAGGTTTTGGTTTTCCACGTGATAACCAAAACTTTAAAAAATCCACGCGGTAAATTTGAAGTTTACGTAATTGTTTCACCGTGACCCTTTTGCACATAAAATCGTTAGCAAACGTTAATTTCGAAGCTTTAAGGCTGTTGTACGCCTATTTATGCGACTCACCATTTCAAATGCCATCAGTTTCAACCTTTTAACCCAAAATATAAACCCCAACTCTACCATCTTTCATTCAAATCATATTTTTTTCCCAAATTCAAAAATAATAGAGTTAGGATTTATGTTTTTGGGGAAAAGGTTGAAACTAATGGCATTTGAAATGGTAAGTCACATAAATAGACGTACAATAGCCTTAAAGCTTCAAAATTAACGTTTACTAAAGTTTGCTAACGTTTTATGTGCAAATAGATCACAGAGGAACAATTTGATAAATCTCTGCATTATCTCGTGAATTTTTTAAAAGTTTTGATTACCACGTAAACAACCAAAAATCTTATGATTACCACGTGAAATTTTTTTAGATTTATGGGTTGGACAAAGTAAATACCTCTAACTCAGTACAAACGGTACAAACATGCTAAGGGGTGACATATAAATTGCTTCAGGGCAACATATCCTGTAAAAAGGGTGACATGTGTCTTTCAGTCAAATTTGTCACTGAAAAAATAATCATCCCGAAGCTGAATATGTCACCCTATTTTAGCTTCGGGGCGGAAATTTTGATTTAAAATAGGCGTCGTGCTCATAACAAGCTATGTCACTTTCAGAGCCGAACAAAGCAAATAATTTTAAGGTTCTGTTTATTTTTCATAAATTTTTAAAATTTGAGTCAAAAAAAGATAAATTTATTTAAGCTAAAATAAAAATTCAATAATTTTAAGTATTAAAATTAAATAAAAACTCAGCACAATTTCTAATTTTATTAATATTAATTTTATAAAAATCACGTGAAAATTATTTAAAGTGGTAAAAATTAAAAACGAATTTTAAGGTGTACATATATAGCTACAAGAAGTTGTGTGTATTCTCAACTACATACAATATTTATTTATGTATTTCGTCCGTTTAATTTAGTTGTAATATTGAAAGTATTTACACTATTCACTTATCTTTTTTAATTTTTGGATTAATTTATAATCTAGAAGTTAAAACATAGTTAAGTGGGATCTTATTTGATTCGACTCAATGCAAAGATTATTAATATCAATTTTTTTTTATAATTTTTTATTATACATAACTAGAGATATTAAAAATTGAATTAGTGTATTAGACCGTATAAAAAAGCAAATATTGCAAGCATTTTTGAAATGGAAGAACTATACTGTTTCAGATGAAAAAATACTATAGCTTAGACAAACACAACAACTTTTAGCTAAATATGCTCACCCTAAAATTGATTTTTAGTGTCACCAGTTTAGTCGTTTATATCTAATCTTATCTCAAAAATACTACTATTTATTTTTATCTTTTTTATAATTTATGATACTAATAAAATTATTAAAATGTAAAATTTATTACTACCTCCTATTCATCTAAAATGTCTTATTTACTTTTGGGACACTATCCATCCGTCACTCTTAAATTGCATTTTATGAGTTAAAACATAGTCATATGAGATCTTATTTGATTCGTTTTAATGTAAAGATTGTTAATATCAAATTTTTATAATTTTTAATTATATATAATTCGATATATATTAAGGATCGAATAAGTGTATTGGATAGAATGCATAAAGTAAATGAGATATTTTAGATGAATAAGGGGCAGTATTATTTATAGTAAATCTTAAGCGAGGAGTAAGCGAAAGGTAGGGAGTAGGAAGAGTGTGTGTGAGCAGGAATAGATTCTTTGCTTCAGAATGCTACCAATCTAACATTCCATTACATGCCGAGTCACAATCTCAAAAAAAGAATAGAATGGCACGCCGAGTTCAGTTCCCCACTCTCCAAACCTTTATTTTGTTTTTCTTTCTTTCAATATTATTGTTGCTGATCATCTTGACTAGTCAACCAAATTGGAATCATCCAAAAGTATAACGATCCTATACATATTCTTGCATGGCCCGCCTTCGTCCACAATCCTCGAACGTCGTGCTAGTTTAAGCCTTGAGGCTATAAGTGTTCAAAACAGATTTGATGATTCGATATTTATCGGACTTTAAAATCGAACCTGACTTAAAAATGAATTTTAAATAATTTAAAACTCAATATGAACACAAGACCCGATTCAAAACATCTGACCGAAATTAACCCAATAACTGAAATGAACACTTCTACTTGCGGCATCTCATTTTGTTGCTCCTTCTTTTTTTCAGGATAATCAAGTGAATCACTACAGACTAGGATGAAAAATAATTTAATTTTTATAGATTTGTCTTGAGAATCAACTCTTATTCTAATAGTTAAAGAGAAAACTTTTAACTGCTAGTTTATTAATTGGCTTTTTTACGATCAAAGTTCTCATGATGAACACTTTGTTTGGTAAATGTCTTTTTACTATAGTTGGGTCTGTACTATTGAGTTGTTGCTTAGTAAAGCAAACAAAAAACGTTATTTGATTATTGACTTTTTAATTAGCAGTATAACTGATTTTTTAAATAAAATAATAATAAAAAATTTGTATGGATAGTTATTTTTCTTAACTTTTGACTTGTTGAGATATTCTTTCAATAAATAATTAACTATTTTTATTAAACATTTAATAAATGATTTATATATTTAGAGGTTAAGATGCAACAAGAATAATAATTATTATAGTAATTGTTAGTCAAATAAATCAACTAAACAAGCCACAACGTATTGTAAAACACACTTTGTTAAGATACACCAAATAATACTGACGTTGTACTATTATAACCCTTGGGGTTTACCTTTTTAATTTTTTTTGGATGCCTTAGATTCAAGTAAAATTGTTATGTAGACTTAGTTAATACTATTTTAGTGCGTATCAACCAAATAACAATAAGTTTCTTTTTTTTTTTGTTTTTGTTTTTACCGTTTACTTTTTATATAATTTTAAAAGCAATTTTACTCAATACTCTAATCACCCATCATAAAAAATAATAAAAATATATGATAATAAAATATACATTAAGACGAATCTATGAAAACTCATATAAATATATTGTATGTTCTATATATCTCTCAAAAATAGTAGTCAAACATCTCTCTTCTTAAAGTAAATATTCTAAATGAAAATAATATTAGAGAACGGATCGAGGGAGTATTTCTCAATAAGTATATTTAATTGTACTTATTAAATAAAAATAATTAATGTTTTAATATCTTAGCTTTTAAGATTGATACACGTTAATTTAATTTAGTGTAGATTAAAATACATACGAGACTTTTAAATTTGTGGAATTGGGGACGCAGGTTGTATTTTGATAATAAGCAAAATTTCAACAACGTAAGTGCATATTCATATTGCTTTGCTGCACAACGAGATAAGGCATCTTCATTGAAGTCCTACAAGATTATAGTGCTTCTTTTTTTAATCTAATTCTGACCACCTCAATCTTTCCAATGTGATTCACACTCCCTATACTTTTATTTCATAGCATCATTAAAAGTTGTTTAATTATAATTAATAGGATTAAGGATGTTTAAAATTGATTATAGATTAATTTGAATCACTTAATTTAAATATTCGTTTTTCAGATAGCAAAAAATTATTATCCAGCTTTGATCCGAATTAAATGGATATTCGATTTATCTTGGAATGAAACCAGATATTCAGTTTATTCAAAATCCGAACTAGATATCTGATTTTTAAAATTATTCTTAATTTTTATTTTTATTTGCGTTTATGCACAAACATTTAGCCCACTACTTTTCTTTCTTTAATCAAAATTATATTTTATAGCCTGTAAAAATAATCATTTATACATTTTTATAATGGTTGTTATTAATAATATTGTGCTTGAATTGGAGGATTTATGATGTTTTTTTCATTTTCTTTATTTATTTATGTTAATCATATGTAATTTATTTTATTTTAGCACAATTGTTATTGTTTTAATGAAGATGGTTTTGGTAGAGTAATTTTGGCTGGGTAGAAGTTTGACAAACAAGAGAATCAAAAGGGTTAAGAAGTGTTCATATATACAATGACTTGAGCAGAATTTGACATATGTTCACTCTATTAATCATAACTTTTATTTCTCAAATTGAAATAAGACTAATTTGGTTGGAACTTGAAATCAAGACTTCAAGAGCTTTTGAACGACGTACTCCCTTCGTCCTTCTGGAATAACACAATTTGGTTCAAAACTCTCACATATTTGAGTCAAATGGTGTTCTTCTCGAAGGACGAAGAAATATTGGATACCAATTACCATGGGGGCTTGACGACCCGTTGTGTCCATTGAGGTCCCAGTCGACGGATCATTGAGCACTGAGATGCTATATGGAGAGGTTGTTGTCTTTATAATTTGCTTAAATTATTTTTATGCTCTCAAATGTTTAATTCACCATTTTAATGTTTAATTCGTCGTTTAATTCATTAACACTCTCGAATGTTGGAACAATTTTGTTTTGATTCAAATTATTGTCTTTATAATTTACCCTAGTAAAGTACATATGTATTAGTGCTTGAAATGCACCTTTTGAACTTTATAATCTTAGTGAAGTACATTAAGTGATCATTATGACTTATGTAATAGTGCTTAAAGGACCTTTTTGTCAAAATTGCCAACAATTTGAATGAAAATAAAATTGTTACAACATTTGAGAGCATTGATGAATAAAACAGTGAATTAAACGTTAAAATGGTGAATTAAACATTTGAGAGCATAAAAATGGTTTAGGAAAATTATAAAGACAACAACCAATACTTAATAAAGGTAGAAGCGTCAAAATGGTGAATTAAACGGAAATGGTCAAGAATTTAACGGAAAATGCTACGGAAGTTAGTCACAAATTAAGGATGATAAATGAATAGTGCTATTTTTGCAACGTTGCAAGTAAATCCAAATGGAGGAAGTATTTTTTTATTAGTTGTGGTCAACATATTTTTTCCACTATTTTTCGTTTAATATTTTCTTAATATATATGATCTCCACTTTTTCTCCATCAAATTTATTATTTAATAAAATAAAATATTCACTATTTAATTATATTTTCCTAATCCTCATAAATTTTTCTTATGCTAACTTTATTAAGATACGGAGAAAGTATGTCTTATATTGCAAGTAATTTAAAATTTAGGAAAATAGTAGCAAACTTAGAAGAACAAAACATTAAATTTAATTAATCACCGTAATTTGTAAATCACCACAAAAAGACAAAAAAGTAATAGTAAAATAAATAAAACTAAAAAGGTAAATTAAAATTATAAAACTTTATCCTATCAAATCTTACCACATAAGTGTGATTTGTTAACTTCGTAAATAATTATTTCCCAAAACATCCGCAATAAAAAAAAAAAAAAAAAAGACAGAAGAGAGTGGAAAGGATGTTTGGGTAATGCGTGGAAGACAGCGCTGATCTCCTCTACTTGTAATCATTACTCTGTCTGTCTCCTCATAACCTCTAAGCCTTCTCTTATTTATTTACCATCCCCATCTCCCCATTTTTTGCTTATTATTACTCACCTTAACTAAACTTTCTCTCTTTAACTGTTAACTTGTACGTACGTTCTTCTCTTTAATTTCCCCATCAATCCATTCACACTTTTAATTAGTTTCTCTTCTCATCCTTACTAAATTCTTCCTTTACTACTCTGATATGGATCGTTCTACGCAGCACCAGCACCAGCACCAGGTAATTTTCAATTATCTTTAGTATTCCCAACCTTTTCATTTTTAGTATAATGACTTCAAAACTATACCAATTACTTTTTTAATATGAACGATTATTGAAATTGATTATATTTTCGACTTAAATCTTTTAAAATTAATGATTTCACATGAATTATATTGTAAATAGGAGTTTTAAATACTTTTTTGGTGGATATTAGGTATTTTGTAAATAGATAATAAGAATGTATAAGTAAAAATTAAAAATATCTTAAAAAAGACATTAAGATTTAATGAGTTGGACATCAAAACGTATTTCAAACAGATTAATTTTATGGTCATTCGTATAAGATACCGTATAAAAAAATTGAGGTCATAAAAGAATTAGTTACAACTCAATTAATTGTTGTACTATTAATAAAAAACATTATTGTTGTAATGTGTGGGCAAACATTTCTGTGATTGGACGAAGAATGAAGAAAGGAATTGGATTATGAATCCCCAAAAAAACAAAAAAAAAAAAAGCGAATGTGAATGTGAGATATTGTTTCAACTGTTTTGTTGTTTATAAAATTTGTCGTTTTTCTGATTGGTTAGTTTAGGAGTAGTTTTGCCGTTTCGAATGCCCATAAAAAATACCTTGCTTCCACATGAAGAATGGAATTACAACTAACCACCACTTCTTCACTCTTAAGTCTATTCTACTTCCTCCTTCCAATTAAAATTGTGCTCACTACTAATAAAATAAATTATGTTTATAAGTCACCATTTAAATTCAAATTATTTGAAAATTAATAAGGTTTGAGTATTTATTGTAAAATTCTCAATTTAAAATTTTTTTAATAAGGATATACAGTCGGTTTACATTTTAATTTGACAAATACTAAATTTAAATTAAATTTTTGAAAGCAACGTAAATGTATTTTATTAATAGAAAATAAAATTCAATACTTTGAGATAAATTTAATAAGATTTTATATTGATAAAGTATAATTTAATCTGTAAATACCATGAGAAATTATGTATAAAAGTACTATATATATATATATATATATATATATATATATATATATATATATATTAAGAATTGAATTAGTAAATTGAATATAGTGCAACAAGAAAAGAATACAATTTTGTTGAAATGAGGGGAATATTATATACAATATGCTTAAGGAGAATACATGCTCAATACAATTTAATGACAATTTGAGCTATGGAAATAGAATTTAAATTATTAACGTTATTTTATTCAACTCTAATGATATTTAATGGATTATTTGCTTCTTTTGTTTCCTCCCCAAATTTGAGAATAAAAATAAACAGTTGGACTACTTGATTTTTATTTTTATAGATGGCTTTAGTTTTACTTAATACGAGTAGTACCTTGCAACAAATTACTTGCTATTTTTTGTATTCGAATTACTCTTACTTGTTATTGGAGTATCACATTTATATCTTTTAATGATATTAATTTTTAAATTTTTTACTTATGTCTAATTAAAGATATTAGCAATATATGATGGTATATTGGATAACTTGCAAAGAATGAATGTTGTATTAAAGATATATATTTTTTCGGGTAATGATATTTACAATTCTAAAGGTTGTATATAAAAATTAACAAATTCTCTTTATTATTAAATTTTTTTAAAATTTTTTTCAGAGAATCTAGCATGAAAAAAATTTGAAAAAAATTTATGTTTTAAGTAATTATTTGAAGTTTTTCAAGGTAGAATAAAATTAAAATAATAAAATATAATAGAATATCTTATATTTACAAGGCAAATACTTCTATTATATTGAATCGAATTACAATGGAAAATTCATTAGATTATTTCTTATGTTCAGCCCTAAGGAGTATGTATATCATTTTGCTAGTTTTCATATACATTTTAAGATAGATATTTTTAATTGCATATAATTAAACTTCAATAAATTAATTTTTTGAAATGAAAAAATTTAAATTAATATTTGAGAGGGTGCATGGTATCATTATATCATCAAAAAGAACAACTATAAAATATTAGCATTTAATGTAAAATATTGAAACGATTATTTATTTATTATTACTACTATTGGAAAAACGAGATTGACGTATTTTTTGTTTATAAAATTGAAATTAAGGATAAATAATTTAAGTTGTTTTCTAAGATAGGTGATGACCTGACTAGTGGTCTCTATCAGTGTATCAATAATTATGATTATCTACGACAAAATTCAACGTAACATGTTGATTTATTGTCCACATTATTTTCCTTCTTTAATTATTTTGTTTTTCTATCGTACAAATAGTATACGGGACTAGTGGCAACACTATCATTATTCTGCCAAACTTATCAACTTATTTATTTGATATTTTAAATTGTTAATTATTTTTTAGTTAGTAAGATAATCGATTTCAATGTTCTCATCAAAATAATCGACTTCAATGAGACTTGTTAATAAAAAATTTTTATTTTAATTACGATAACTAAGTGTTTTATTACTATTCGAATTTTTAATTTTGATGTTTAAAATAACGTGTTAAATAATAAATTATTAATTTAATAATTAAAGTGAGTATTTTAAATATAAAATAACTATTTTATTAATTTAATTGAGATATTAACATTGTTTTACTGTAAAATAATCTTAAATGTGAATTTGTGAATTGTGATAATCTTATCCTTTAAATTCTATCATTATAGTATTTGGTTTAAAAATCAATAAGTATAGTATAATTTTCTAATTTGTTAGCTAATAACAAAATTTTTATGTGCAAATTTTAGTATTTTGTGTATGAACTTACTTTAAATGTGAAATATAATAAATTTATTGTACATACATTCATCGAAAATAAAGAAATCCACTTATTTAGTGAATTATTTAATCCATTCAAAATATTGCACTAGTCCTAAACAATCAAAGTATAATTATGGTTATGTTTAAAAATGAGTATTTTATTTAAATTGTAGATTTTAATTATGAAACTATAATTGAAAAAAATTAAAAATGACAAAATTAAATGGTATTATTAAATTTTCAATTTAATTACTTTTAAATTAATGGTGAAAATGCTTAACACTAAATTTGAGTGATACTATATTTTGAAATGAAATTACGTTATTTAAGAGTGTATGCATTTTAAACAATTCAGGTGTCAGAAGTAGACAACATGATGATGTGCGCAAAATCCGAAAATATGGAACAACATCAACTGGAAAAGAAGGCAAGGCCGGCAGATGAGCAAGCATTGAAATGCCCAAGATGTGATTCTTCCAACACTAAATTCTGTTACTACAACAATTACAGTCTTACCCAACCAAGGTACTTTTGCAAGTCTTGTAGAAGGTACTGGACTAAAGGTGGGACCTTGAGGAATGTTCCAGTAGGTGGAGGGTGCAGGAAGAATCGTAGATCCTCATCCTCATCCTCTGCTAAAAGACCTACCCCTGATCATCATCTTCAATTCCATGGCTTAATCACTACCCCTACTTCTTCTTCATCATCATCATCACAAAATTTGATGATCAACTCTTATGATCATCATCATGGGAATATTTCCATTTTGGGAAATTCATATTTTGACATATTTGGTAACCCATGTGGAAATAATTCCTCAGTTCTTGATACTTTAAGAAGTAATATTATTGAGAATAATCATTTGTATTATGGGGTTACTAATTTGGGAAATGTTGAGAATGGTGGTATGATGCATTTTGATGATTATAATCATAATAATGGGGTAGAGATTATGAGTAATGCTTCATCAGGATCTTCAACTCCAACAACAATTAAGCAAGAATTGGGAGAAAATAGATCAATGTTATGGGGTTTCCCTTGGCAAATGAATGGTGAAGGGAATTACATGAATAACATTAATGGAATGGAATCAATCAAAGAAAGTTGGAATAGTGCCATTGTGGGCCCTTCTTGGAACAATCTTCTTAATAGTCCTTTGATGTAATTGTAATGCCTCTTAATCACTATTACTTCGTGGGTTCTGAAATACTCATGTTTGAGAAAAATATCACTATTTATAGCAAGTATAAGAAATGGAGGAAGTACTATACTCGTAACAATTGTGATCTAGTATCATAGACCATAGGAGAGACTAGAGAGAGAAGTTGTATTTTTAATTTCATCTCTCATTAATGTTTTTTTTGGGTGGGTTAAAGTGATTATATATTGGATTCACTAAAATTACTAAGTCTTGGGATTTTTTTTTTTTTTTGTTCTTTTGGGATACCTTAGTTTTGTTTGGAGGTTTTTATTATAGAGGTATTATCTTGGTTTGTATGGTCATCAATTTCAAGTTTTATTTTTTCCAATCAATGTATTGTATTGTGTCTTCAATTAGCTCGTGTTTTAAATTTAAAAAGTAAACTAAACATTCATAGAGTATTAAATACTTTTTACCTAGTATATACTGTTCAAAGGATTTACGATTAAGGTTCTAGGAAGAATACAAGATGGCAACCTAAACCCATAAAGAACATAAAGAAGGATACTTATATATGTTTATTAATGTGGATTGATAAATGTTTACGCAAAAATGTCAAATGTAATGAAATAATCTCTTAAATTTAATTTAAGAGATTTTTAAATACATTGAACTAAAAGAATAATGAATAAAGTGAGATTAAACGAAACACGGTGAGTTGAATAAGGTTTAAATTTAAATGAAATATAAAGGTCAAGCAAAGTGAACGAAACTTAATAAAACCCAATTGAATTGTAAATTAAATGGAGACATTTTAGACTAAACTAAAACAAGTTCAATTGAAGTAGCTAATACCAAACTTTTCCTGAATAGTTATCTATGCAAACAACAGCCATCAAGTAAAGTCTTCTTAGAAGGTCACTAAAGACCGAAATAAACGTAATCAAGTATTCTTTTGATTGTGCATAACCGATTTAAAATTCATTCTTTTATATTCCCATAAACACAATGTTCAAAAAACCCTAAATTATCAAGCTTCTTACCACCATACAAGTCTTCTTTGCACAACTCATGCAATTTTCTTTTTACCCGTATGACCTTATTATGACCATAACAAAACTACTATAACAGTTAACACCATTACTAACTCCATTTTATTTAGGGTTGCTTGTAGGGTTAAAGGCAAAATGAGAGAGAGTTATGCTTTTGTGCTAGAGTGGGTTTATTTTGCCCCTAGTGATCTCATATAAAACCGTCTCATTATAAGACGAACATATATAATTAATCTATTATTTTTATTAATCACTTTGAAATTGTAAATGATAATTTTAACACACTAAATGTACATAAATCATCCTAATAAAAATAGTCTTATCATGAAATTATCTCATTTAAGAATTTGTTTTTATTGGTTTTTGCCCTTTTTAGAAAAACATAACAATTAGTTCACATGTGGGCAAGTAGTCTTACAGGTTTCCTTTTTTTTTTTCCACGTTCTTCGCTTCAACTAGTACTCATTAGTAAAGAAAATAAATATTTTCTCCGTTTCATTATATATATTTGCTATATTTGGTTTTTTTATGAATTTTAATGTATTAATTTGATTATTTATATATTGATTTATGAACACTTAAAAACTATAAAAAATATTACAAAATTATATGATTAGATAATTCAAATAAGATATCACTTGCCAATAACCGTAATATAACGATTGTATTTTAGAATTGAGAAAGTATGTTTGAAGCAAAATCAGTGAACACCTAGCAATTTTGTGGAGTAACCGCTAAATTATCGTATAAATAAATAGCACAACACCTTTTGTATGAGAACATCTCACCATGAGATCAGTCAGCAGCATAATTATGCTATTTTTAAAAAATTAATAAGTAAAAGAAAATTTATTTTTACAATTTTTTTAAAATTAAGTATTAGATCAACTCATATTAAACCATCTTACAATGATACAATCTTTATAAAGAATTCTTCTTGAACGATGATAGGCCTTATGAGAATCTTGGTGATTTTTTTATTTCAATTTGTTAGAGAAAGCAAATGCATGTAAGAGAGAAACATAAAGAGATATTATTGATGCATAATGTTTTCTCGTTTTTGGATAAAGTAGAATGTATTGAGAAGGATGTTCCATTTTTCAATGATTGCTGCAAAAGATGTGAACTCATCTCATTCTACAAATATTACTCTATTACTCTCCAATATCATATAACACTAATTGTCACTTCCTTCTCTTTTTTTTCTAGATTTGCATGGGCATAAGAATAAAAAAAAGTATGCACAACATATAAAAGATAATTATACCCTTCATTTTAATTTTAAATTGAACATGAAAAAAAAAGAAAAGCACTTTTATACTAAAAATAGGAGTAAAGTAAATATTTATATAGTAGATATAAAAGTTAATGAGGTATAGAGTAGGATAAAAATAGGGTTAAAAAAGATATTTATATAGTTGTTTTATTACTAAAAATAAAAATGTAGTAAATAATATAGAATTTCCAAAAATGAGAAATATATCAAGTATTATAGAACTGAGAAATTACTATTTAGTTACAAGTATTTTGTAATTGAAGTGCTTTTATAATACGGTATATTTATACTATACTCACGTAATTTTGGAATCAATATTTCAAGAGTAGATGAATATTTATACCATATATGAGAATTCATGTTTTTCTTTGTTGATGGTTAAAATAAACTTACACAAAAGTAAGAAATAACTTGAAGATGATCTTTGTAACAACAATCGTTACCCGAAAATTTAATATTTGTTGTATGCGTGTAATCACTTTCTGGCCTTTTGTGATATTTCCCCCACAAAGGTATTTGGGTTTTGACTTGGAAATTTACAATGAGATACAAACAATACACCCTTAGTACTTAGGGTATGAAACTTAACAACAAAGTGTTTGATGAATTATAAACTTTGAAAGTTCTAACAAGAAGTGTATAACTCTTGTTGAAAGAACACAAGTAAGAGAGAAAGCAAGGATATAAGAATTCAGAAATTGGATGTAAGTGGCATACTTCCCCAAGCCTCTATTTATACTAGTTCAGGTATACCAAAGGGTCATGAACATTTAATCATCCATTGATGATCAAGTATAATGACCATCAATCAATACAATTATAACTATGGTATTCATGAGCATTATTCACACTATTAAGCCACTTGTAACTTCATAATCAAAGTTGAACAAGAATAGAATCCAATGCTCATTGATCAAAGAATATGAAAAGACACATTTGTTTTTTGTCTTTCCTTTTGACCCTATTGGACCTTGTATTTTTAGTACACTTTGTCCCACTACAATTTGTAGTACTTAGGGATAATTATTAGGATTTAATATACACTAAATGTTCAACAAATACTCCTATGTCCCTTTTAGTATTGCCAAAGTCGTATTGATTTTGGAATCAAGTACTTCGAGCAAACTATTGTCCTTTATTTTTGTTATCTTACTTTCTCCGTTTTACTATACTTATTATATTTGACTTTTACACAATCTAATATGTTATTTTAATCAATTATATATTAAATATGCACATCTAAAAATTATAAAAAGTTTATTTTATGAAAGTATGCGATTAGATGATTCAAACAAGATCTCACTTGCTTTACGCATAAGCCGTAATATATAAAATAAGCATGTATGATGAATAGCGTCAATAACTGTAATGTAGCGAGTATTTCAGAACGGAGGAAGCATTTCACTATCTCAAACTTTGATCTCTTATAACTTGTACTTTCTTCGTTCCATAATACTTGCTACATTTTCCATTTTTGGCAATTTCGTATTACTTGCTATATTTCTATTTTTAGTAATAAAACAAGCATATAAATATCTACTTTACCGTCATTTTTATCCAACTCTATGCCTCATTAATTTTTAAATCTACTATATAAATATCTACTTTTCCCTTATTTTTAGTACAAAAGTTGCTTTCCTATTTTTTTCATGTTCAATTTAGAATTAAAATTGAGGGTATAATTGTCTTTTATATGTGGTACATACCTTTTCTTAATTCTTGCGCCCATGCAAATGTAACAACAAAAACAGAACAGAGGAAGTAACTTGTAAGTAGTAACTTTGCAGATGCGGTGTGGATGACATGTATTGCCCTTTTTATTTTATAGTGGCAGTGACATGAGATTATTATTGTGATATTTTACTTTTAACATGTCAATTTGAAGTAATGAAAATTTTTGAGTTATTTATTTTAAAAAAAAATTCTGCCGAATTTTTTTATAAATTTACTTTAACACGTTGGTACTACCCATGATTTTTAGTTTTAGATTCGCCGCTAACTTTGAGTATCTTTGTTCACCTACAAATTTACGGTCCACTAGGTTGATTTACTAAATGATAGTAATGAGAATGACCATACAAAAACTTTTTTTCTTTATAATTTTTCATTATTTATAATATCACATTTTTAAACGGTATTGCATTAGATTGAATTTTGTAGAAAAAAAAATGATATGAGTGAAGGAAAACAAGAATCAATTCAACTTGTTACAAGAATTTACTGCCGAAAACTACACTACCTTTTTGTTAATTTGTTAAATTCATACTCCCTCCGTTTCTTCATGAAGTTTGCATAAGAAATGTTCAAGGGAATAAAAAAATAGATACTATGGATAGAGGGGATATTATTTTAATTAATAATAAATTTGATGGAGGAAACGTGAAGACCATAAATATTAAAAAATATTAAAATAAAATTAGTGTAAAAAATATATGGACTAAAAAATATTTTTATAAAGTTAGTGGGAAATATTAGGGGATCATAAGGAATATAAAAATGTTCAAATGAAATTAGTGAAAGATTTGTGGAAACCATAAGTATTATTAAAATATTAAAATGAGGATGAGTAAAGTTATTTTTGTTTAAAATTTATAATATAAATAAAAAAATTTCTTATGAAAATAACAAATAAAACATCTCAAAATAAAAAGCAAAAAATTCCTTAAAAAATGGAGTGAGTATCATTTAATACTGAATACTAAATTACTAGTCAGAATTTTTATAATAGACTTGAATATGAGCACTAATTTCGGGATGATTTGGATGTGTATGCCGATTGCCGACAAGATCTAAGTTAGGAATTGAGCGTGATTCTCATTGTCAGTAATCAGTTGCCCACTTTTTCTTACCAATACCAAACCGATTGGAAAATAATACTGTTGTAGGAGTATTAAATTCAATTTAAAATCATCCTTTCAAAATAACCTTTTATCTTAAGTAAAAATAAATAATTTATTCAAATAAAAGTAAAAATAAATAACTATAAATGAGTAAAATAAAGGACGACGAAAATGGGATTTTATTGATGAGAAGGAAATATATATATATATATATATATATATATATATATATATATATATATATATATATATATATATATATATATATATATATATTATAATTTCAAAGATAATCTACACCTTGGAGAATAAGGAAGAAATCAAAATGAATAAGGAAATAAAATATCTAGCATATAATACTACTTATTTCCTAAATAATCTCAATAAAGTGCTAAATCAAAAAATAGAGTGACCTATGCTATATATATTTTATTTAGTAGAGTATTTGTTAGGCCGAGAAATATGCAAGATATTCACAAAACAAATTTCATTAAAGTAAGAATACGAAAATAATAAAACGAGTTTTTGTTCTAGGGTGACCATATGCTATAAATATGAATCCATTGACAAATTTGACATTTACATCATATTTTGTTTATCTTAATATTATCAACTAAGTTTTATATGACATGTCTACACTTATAATATAAAAAATTTGTCTGTGTTATTTTTTCAAGTACTTATTAAAGACGGAAATCGATCTTCTATAGGGAGGACTCATATCTATTATTTTGCCTATGAACTACAAAATATTAGGAGCGACACTGTTAAGTTTCGTACTTTTATGTTTATCATGTTGATATTATCTTGCTATTTCAACTCTTATCATACCTGATAAAATCAACATGATAAACATAAGTAAATAAGTGTTTATAATACATGAAGTAGATGCTTATGGTACCTGCAGTAGGTATTTATAGTACCTCTAGTAGGTGTTTATGGTGCTTTAAGTAGGTGTTTATAGTAATTTAAGTAGGTGTTTATGATACCTCAAGCTGGTGTATATGCTAGGTGAAGTAAGTGTTTATGACATGTAAAGTAGATAATATATTAGTTGTTTATTTTATTCAAAACTTAACATTAAACAAACATTATACTCACATTCCCTCTTCAGGTCCCAATGTATGTAGAGTACAAAGTAGGGCTAAACTTTAAATTATGTTATAGTAGCAGTTATTTTGTGTTATTTATAGTAGCTAGGTCTCCTATTTCAAGTAGAAGTTTATATCCTACTTCTATATTAAGTAGATATTAATGTAATTTAAGTAGGTGTTAATGGTACATTAAGCAAATATTTTATTGTTTTTGATATCTAACTAGATATTAAGGTACATGAAGTAGCTAGAAGCTTATATAATTCAAATAAGATTTTCGATATCAATAGTATGTATCATATTTATCCATTAATTTTTTTTTTGATAATATTCACAATATATATTTTATAATATTCACAGTATCAATGGTATGTATCATATCATGCCTAACAAACGATTAATACATAATTTGCATACCAAAAACACCTACTTGTCGTATGACAAATACCTACTTAACACATGAATAACACCTATTTTGGATATAATAAAAACCTACTTTGTATATCATTGACAGAACAAACATAAAACACGAGTAATCCATCTTCTACTTAACAGCTTGGGTAGCAGCTCTTAGGTTGTCGACTTCTTCTAAAGTATACTGAGAAGTACAGGATTAACACGTAGAAGTGCCCAATTCAGTGTTCTGGTGAATTTCGAATACAACATCTCCGACTAGTTTAATTTTTTGATTATTCGGTATATATAAATACTTTAACAATTTAATTTTAATTCTTTTTCTACGAGCTATTTTAGGTTGGGTTAGATCACATTCAGTTTCGGTTAATTGGATTAATTTTATAAAACTCAATAACACGTATTTATAAAGGTATATGATCAAGTGTTCGGGTGAATTCTAAGTATAACATCTCAGATCGAATTAATTTCGATTCTTGTACGTATATAAATATCCTAATATGCAGGTTATTTTGGATCGAGTCAAGTCATACTCGATTTCAATTAATCGAATCAATTTTAGACATTTTAACGTATATTGCCGGGACTAAATGCTACATAGGGCTCATAAGGAAAGGGATGCTTCACTGGGGAAGAACTATCGGAGACTCTAAAGTCGAAGAATAATCATTCGGAGGAAGACCTTCGACAAAAGGGTCAAATTGGTTCATAATCTATTGTTCGAATTTCTATGTGTGTTCGAGTTCTTATTGTTCATAGCCTATTGCAAAAAGAAAAAAAAGGAAAAAGGAAATATTATGAATATCTCATGGAAAGTTTAAAATCAATTCAGTTTGAAGCTATAAACATGTAGGAATAGTCTATAAAGATTTACAGATAAAGTCCTTTAGCCATGGGGATATAGTGCATATAAACATTACAGAAGCTGGATTTGCACAAAACACTTCTCTAGAGGTACTAAGTAGTATGTAATAACAAACGATAAAACGGTGACAAAGCTACAGCTACAAAATCGTTAAGACTCATCAGAAATCAGACGAACTGGTTCTCCGTAGCTGATACCTTGGTTCATCAGATGTTACAGCAGCAAAAATACTGTCCAATTCCTGCAAACATAATCAAAGAATTGACTGCCACTGAACTTTGAAACTAAAAGATGAGCAACAAGGATTTACACAAAGATGAGAAACATAATCAAAATTCCATTACCCCTTGGCTCCCACGTTTTGGAATGGGATCGGATGTACACAGCTTAGACACTTCATGATATGTCCAATTTTGTTGCATAAAAAACAACATAGTATGGTCTCTCAAAAGTCTTGCTCAATACACGAAGACTATCTAAGGAAAATAAAAACTACAACCTGTAGATTATTTTAAGGATCTCAAGTTTCGGGCTTTAGACGACTTTATATGAGGATCCACTAGTAGCTTCAAGGGTTTATGGTTTAGCATGCCACTCTTACGACCCGTTTGGTAGGTGGTAATAAACGGTGATAATGGGAATGAAAAACTGTGTAATTTTGGTTGAAAAAGCTCTTTGCTACCTTGATGGCCATGCTTGTCCAACTTCAATCATCTCATTTTGCTCACAAAATTCATTTCAATGCATTACTATTGGGAGAGGTGGTATTAAGTAATAACATGAAACTTTTGATGAAATTTTACACTATAATTCATTCTCATTACCACCATTTAGCTCCACTAACCAAACGGACTGTTAAATAAATCAATCACATATTTTTGTTGGCTTCTTTTGAAATCACCTATTTCTCTCATCGACTACTACTCTAGGGTCAAGATTTGTGGTTTTCTAAGGGGGTTTCATTAGCTTCCAAAGATGGAACAAGGTAATACTCTACAAATGATATGATAGAATTTGTTCATAAATGAATGTCAACTAGCTTGTTAAAAAGATTAACCAAGAGTAAATGAAATAATGATATCTTCATTGTGTATAATCCTTTAAAAATGGGCACCCTTTAAAGGGCTACTTTCAGAGAATGCTCACACATGTCTAATGTATGCAAGGATGAAAATATTCTTAGATAGTCCAAGCAACCAAAATCCAAGATAATTTTGTGATTCAAACAGGCTCATTTGGATTTCCTATTCAAGCTTTCAAACATTTTACCATCCTCCATATAACCCTTCAAAATGAAAGGAACACAAACATAATTCTTGAAAGAATTTCATAACCAGAACTTCAAAACTTGAGTCATTCAAGATCACCAATAAAAGACTTTTTCAAGACTTTATACTAAGTTCATGTCCCAGTTTAATGTTAACATGCATATTCTCATTTCTCCATTTTGTGTAAAAATATATCAATCAAGCAATAGATCAGAATGTACAACAACCAGTTTTAAAAATGCGGTCTATCTCAAATTTTACCACACAAGCAATGCATATGCTAGTAATGCCAAGCAATGCAAACTATAGATCCAAGAAAAACTGAAAGGAGAGACCTTTTTCTTTTCTTGAGGAAAAAAATACTAAAGGATTGAAGTCAAGAAGGGATTTATCGATTGCCTCAAAGCAAAGTGTATACGAATGTTGTTCTGGTTATAGTCAGCAGGATAAGGAGGAACACAAAAGCTTGTATTCTAATACACTTCTGATACACATTTGGTGAGGAAGTTGGGTAGTTTGCAGTAATGATTTCAGTTGCCTCCAAATCGGGACCTAAACAATAAACATAGGCCCACATAACAAAGGCACATATTGACAATTCAGACCATGATAATATTTTCTACAATGGACATATATGACAAGTTTACAGCTTCTTAATACATTGATATCATGGAAAGCATAGCCTCATTAACCATATCAACAAGTATTATCACAATCAAGTCAAGTGGAAACGCAATGGACAAGATGTCCAACTTCTCCCTTTTAAGTAAACACAGAAAACAGGTACAAACAGTGCAACAATATGGAGAACTATTGTTCATGTACAAGCTCTATCAGTTGGGGTTATCAATAGGCATCTGATTTCAAAGAAAAGAGTGGTGTTTAAAGACATCTTTCCCTCGTATTTTTCCTGACATATACATAGGATTAAATCATTCAAAATTCAAAATCAATCAAAAGATAGTGTCCAAAAGAAGGTGAAAAAAATCGTCCGATTATCACGACCATTACCACAATTGTAACTCAAGACATGTATATTATATATTGACAGTGTACAACATGAATCATCAAGAAACACAATAGTTGCAATAGTTCTTGTTTTCCAATATTGCATTACAAATTAAGTCTTCAATGAAAAAAATAAATGAATAAGTTCAATGGGATTGTGTATCATGCAATTCTAGTTAATTGTAGACTGCGCCACAATTAGTTTGTGTTCAATAAACTGAAGGCTACGCCATGCCAAGTTTGAAATGAGTTACAATTTTTTTGCGGGTTTATTTAACCTATGCCATAAGGGCATAGATTATGAGGCATTAATGACCTCATTTAATCAACCTTATCTAAAAAATTCTCTTACATATTCTTTTTTCTTACCTACATCAATAAGTATTGATTAGAAATCAATATCTCCAAGAGAATACTAAGAGAATCATCTTAAATTAAGTTGCCAAGGGACTCTCTAGTCACACTCTCCTTTATGGGTATGAGTTGCTGCCTTTCTTCCCTCCCTAAACCCTGATCATAGTTCCTATGAGTGGGATACACTGGGTATGATGATGATCTTCTTAAATTATATTGGTTAAATGAGGTAATTAGTACCCTTATGTGGCATAGGTTAGACAAACCATTTTTTTTGCATGAGGTTTAATCTTATTTGCAAAAAGAGAGAGAAAAGAAAAAAAGATAGCCTTTTTGTTTGGACTCTCAGCTATTCAAATATGCATTCTCCATGGGAATGAAGGAGACAAATGCATATAAGAAAAAGTTCAACAAAGACAAAAGTATCTCCATTCTCCACACATTTATCCATAACAACAATGATTTATTTTCTTAATCTAAACAAATAAGCATTCTCATAAAATTTTTGGCCTAAAATTTCACAATCCCCAAATTGAACAATTTAATGAAACCAAATTATACTCTCACGTGCTGTAAACAATCAAATTGCATCTTCACTCCCCTAAAAAATCTACAAGTCAAATTCGAGAGCGTTGTTCTCCTATGGTTACCCTCTAAAAACCACCAAACCCATTGAATTACACTCCTTTTCACGACCATTCTCCACTACTTTTAAAGAGAACTTCAAATTACTACCATATAATTCATAGAAATCCAAAACACATTCATAGCTGCTTCTTTGGAAATACTCGATCATCCATGAATCCTATAAATACTTATTAATGCCTTCAAATAAAAAAAAAGTGTATAACATCATAATCCTACACATCAATTAATCCCTAATGATACACTTTAACACCTCTCCCTCCTTCCTTTATTATCACTTATACATAAGGAACTAAATGTTTCTTTAGATCCTAAACACCTCAACTATAGAGTAGACTTAATAAATACACAATTAGAACTTATAGACTAATCCCCATAGTTTATCATTGCCTTCTAATAAAATTGATTGTCAGAATAAGTCTTAGGATGCCCCCATAAAACTCTCAAACAATCATAATGGCATTAGGAAGAGGAAACATAACATGGAGCAAGATTCATTGTAACGCAAAAGGCTTCAAACTTAGTGAAGAGTTAATTTCCAAGAAAGGGCTCAAAGAAGCACTTAAAGGCAAGATATGGAAACCGAAGTGATTTGGTTAACAATTTAACTCATAAACCATTTATTATTTAGTTTCTTAAGGCAAGTGATAAAAGAAATAGTTTAACCACCAAAGAAAAAATTAATAGAGGTAACACCCTGCTGAATGCAATACATTACATAATTTGTATAGGTCCGAATGGAAAAACTACGAAGATTCCTATAGTAAACCCACTCGTGATTAAGCTAAACACCGATAATTTTGTTAAGTGAATCCATCTTTCTACATCTCAGAAGAATGTATCATCACATAATCAAATCCTCTGCCATTACAATTTACAAACATAAATTTAGGCTACGAAAGTACGAAATACAAAAAACAAACACTAATACTAGAAGAAATAATTAGCATGATGATGATGCGCAAAAAATATAAATGCAAAAAAAACCATCCTTTAGACAAGAAAGACAAGAACACTAACAAACTAAGAATCAAAGTTCAGGATTTACAACCACCTTCTCTTTTTTGTACCTCATGTTTCGCTCCTCAAGCAGTGAAACCTCGCTAACAAGCTCATTATGGTAAGCCTGTGCATATATACAATTATCATAAAGTCAAGTTCTAGAAGACAATCAATAAGTAACAAAATAGTTAACGACAGAAAATAAAAACAAACAGATTAACCTGTTTTCTGGCACGAGAACGAGCAGCTGATTCTCTATTCTTAATTTTCCTCTTCATCCTCTTATCTGTGCTCCCATCAACTGAATTCAGTCTATCACATGAAGCACCAATCGTAGGATCCGGAGACAAACCCAAACCCAAACCCGAACACGTTGGCTGTGAAAAAGCCTGTGAAGTAGGAGCAACATCCATGGACATTACAGGACCACCTAAAGAGGATTCATCAATGGCTCCTGCTTTAGTTAAGAAGCTCTCTAAAGTCATAGGCTCTCTTTTCACTTCCTTACTAGCTTTAATCTTCTCCCCTTGTTTTAACTCTCTCCACATCTCATCAACAATCTTCTCACTTGAAGTCCTGGAGAAAGGTATGCTTCCAAGACTTTGCAATAACTTCGTTGAAGAACCATTATTGTTTTCTTCAATACTAGTGGTCTGATTGATATCAGGACTCCAAGCATTTTTAAGAAATTCATCAAGATTCATACTCATTCTCCTTACCTATAAGACCCAAATGACTCTTAACCTCATTTAGCTTCCAAAAACACCAATAAATTTGCAACTCAGACAACTGGGCAACCCCTTTGATTCCTATGGATAGTGTCCCCATTCAATTAATCCCTCAAACCCATCATGATAAAGGCAAAAAAAAAACCCTAAAATCAAGGAAACAATTACAAGTACAAGGCAAAATCTGAGTGCTGAATCTTTTATGGTAACTCCCCAGAACTCTTCAATTCATCTGCATCAAAAATAAACCTTTAAACTTCATGAAAATCAAAAATAAAGGCCAAAACACTGAAAATTAAACCAGAAATCAAATCAAGGGCATGTGCACAGAAGCAATTGTCTAGCGATGAAAAACCCACAAACAATATGGCGAAAAAGCACACTAAAACGAACTTCCTCGTATATGGGTATTTATAGAAAGATCAAAACGAAAAGGGAGTTTTAAGCAAAGGATCGGACAAATAAAAATATGAATACATCATTCTATGACGAAATATCTTCAAATATAGTAATAAATTACCTAAGGATTAAGATTAGAACTGCAACGAATTGGAATCACAGAGGGTAGCCATGTTACAGACAGGCACAAAAGGAGAGTTATTGGCTTTCGCACCAACCAAAAGATTACACGTACCAAGGAGAGGATAGTAGACTTAACTAAGGAAAGAAGTGCACTCAATCGTGGCTGAATTCGATGAACAAGGTATTTGCCATTTGGCTTTTCGTTTTCCCAATTCTCGTTTCGAGATCGGTCATGGCCAGATTCCGGAACGTTCTATTCTATTCTTGTGCTAAAACAACTCCTCTCCCTCTGTTTTACCAAGAGTGAATTTAAGAGAAAAGAATGTGATTTTTAATAGGAAAATTTGATTAACAGATACAAATTTTTGTTTATCTCCTTTTAAAGATTCGAATTTTAATTTATTTTTAAAAAGATTGAACATTATATTATATCTGCTGCTAAAGGTGTTCAGGTAAATAATAACGTTTAATAACTAGTTGCCATTCATGAGAAGAATTTGGAGGGGTTTAAACTAGGGAAGGTTTCAAAAATTAAAATCATTCAGATTTATCAGCATACATCAATGGCTTTTTTTTTTCTCAACCCAACAAAGTTCAAATCCTCCAACCATTCAGTGTCATCAGGGATTTAATACGAGACTGTGTATGGTTAGGAACATGAACTGCAATCAAAGCTAAGTGAGACAGAGAAGATGATGTACGACTTGATTGAGATGAATAAAAAAGTAGAGTATAAGATGGACAAACTCCTAATGAAAAACAAGAATACAAAGCTGAAATTAACAACCTTCAACTTGAATTGAAGAAAGTAGAAGTTAGGGAGAAGAACATGTTTTTTATTCTATTTCTTTCTCGACTGTGTTTGTGATGTACATTGCCCATTCAAAGTAGTAGATTGCACTAAATTATGATAATAAAAAGTCTTTGCTAATTTTGTAAAATCTAAGAAGAAATTGATGATGTAATGTTAACTAAGCAAAGGATGATATAGAAAGTAATTATGGTGTAATGAAATATCGGTATGATAAAACTCATTTGTTCTGATTCATTGCTTCAGCTGTAGAATAACATTGTTTCTTACATTCCAAAAACAGACATTCCCACTAGCTACAAAACAACATACACTGACATACTGGTGTAATATCACATCCCAAAAGACACAATTGTTAACTATACTACATAACTGCTTGTAGGTTGCCATTTAATCAAATTCCTAATCCTTGAGTTGCTTTTTTTGATCTTCCACCTTTAGCACCTACACCACTCCTTATTGACCTCCCCTTCCTCCCAGTATTTGTAGGTTGTGCAGATGGCATAGACAATGTAGGAGTAGATCCTTACCCTTTAGTTTCAGCTTGTTGTGGCATCTCATTTAAATTTATACCCAGTGCAGGAGTTGATCTTTCATTGGGACATGATTTCTTGTAGTGCCCTACAACATCTTGGGACATACATTTAGATACTTACCAACTTAAGCTAAGAGTCACTATGCCCTTGGGCAAGGGTTTATTCGGCATACATTTGGATACTTACTAACTTAAGCATCGGAGAAGGTCCCCGAAAAACCATTATGGACCTTTCTAATCAGTGTTATTTGTGCGGGAATCATAGGCATTTGGAGTGATCTTATAGCAAGGTTGACAAGATAGTAAGAACAAACTTCCAAACAACCAACATTAACCTTTCATAAGGCAAAATCCTAAAGACTAACTCATACTCATTCATCAATTTAATTGTATCCAGTTCTAAAAAGAAGCAGTAAGTATATTTTGCTCATAGAAATTGCATTACTAAAAAACATTTATATGATAATCCAAATAATAATACTTCAAACTTTTTCATAACCGATAAAATTGATAAAATTTGCACTGTTACAATTATAGAAATTCTTGTGGAATTTGATTTTGGTAATTATAATAATGGATCTACAAGGTTCTTTGTTTTTGTTGTTATGTTGAGTTTGAGTGGATAACTCATTTATGCCTATATCTACAAGTACAGGCTCTGTTATTTCATAAATGGAGGAGGATGGGTTATCAATGGGTAATTCATAAGTTGGTGGTTCAACAACTGGTTCATTTAATAACCAGGAATTAGTGATGGCCACGATCCGGGTTGGGCCGGTTCCGGTTCCATGTGGAATCTGATTCGAACGTTTCGGTTCCGGTTTCGGTTCCGGGCGGTTCCAAATGGTTCCTTGGCGGTTCATGAGGCGGTTCCGGCGGTTCCTACTTGCGGGTCGGGCGGATCGGACCATCGGTTTCATTCTTATTTTTCCTTTAAATATAATATAAAAATACTATAATAATGCAGACGTACCTTTGATGATTACTTGATTATTAGCGAAATTCATTGCTTGTCATCGTTATTAAAATATTTACTAAAAAGAATGAAAAAAATAAATTAATAAGAAACGATAAAGATGATTAATAAAAAAGTGGGAGAAAATGGACTTGAACCTAGTACCCGAAGGAATACTAAGCTGCTTACGTATCCTGAAGGAATCAAAGCCCACGTAGTTCTTTGTCATACCTTTTATTTGTAGTTGTTGAATGCTGATTGATCGTTGTTCGATTGATCCTATTCGTCTTCGTCATCATCATCTTGTTGGTTAGATGCTTCCACTAACTTTCCTCCTGACGATGATGCAGATGTATCCATTATCATCCATGGATCATCATCGCCTTGATCATCATCGTTCTTGAGTCCTTGTGTTCGGAGCTCCGCTTGATCCCAATCTTTCTTGCAAACACATATTTGAATAGTATGTGGAGCAAGACGAAATCTCTTTTCGTCTATAACTCTTCTACGTGCACTAAAAGAAGATTCCGACGCAATCGTAGAAGCAGGAATTGCAAGGATATCCTTTGCAATTCTCGATAATATGAGAAATTTTATGGATTTTTCTTTCCACCATTCTAAAATATTATAGCTACCTTGGTCAATTTCAAAGTGATGTTTAAAATAATTATCTAATTCTAAATATGAAGTGGAGGGTGAGGAAGAAGATGGTCCTACAAAACTATCATCTTGGCTTATTATGTTAGCTATTATAGGATTATAATAAGTGGGATGTGCCGAGACGCTAGCACGCCTAGACGTATCGCGACTTGGGTTATATACACTAGCATAGTAATCATAAAGTTCTGCTAAAAGTTTTTTACAATTTCCAACATAATTATGTACATCACTGGGCGGACGATCTAATGATTGGTAGTAAAATCCAATTAGTTTAGTAAGGATTTTCGTCTTAAAACATGGGTCTAAAATTGTCGCAATTCCATAAATAAAAGGAAAATCAGTAAAATACGTCTTCCACTTGTCCATCATATCTGCAAGAATCGACTTTAATATGTTAGTATCCTCATGCGAATGTTTAAGAAGATGATAAAAAATAGTAATACATTCACTTAATACTAAGTGGACGTTTGGTTCGTCAACATATGAAAAAATCTTAGTTGCGTGGACATACTTCTAATATTTTCTGTACGCCTATAGCTAGTTCTCATGTTTCATCACTTATATGGCTATCTGTACACTCACTATACAGTTGTGTTATAATTGGACGATAAGCAATAGATTTTTTTAATAAATCATGGGTTGAGCGCCAACGTGTAAGATTATCTAATGACCAATACACTTTTTTTAGTTGATAATGGTCACGTAATTGCTTATATCTTCTCTATACCTGTCCAACTCTAAGCCACTTCACTATGTCTCTAATGGGATCTAATAAATCACTTAGTTGTCTAATATCTGCTTGGCAAGATAAGTTAACTATATGAGCACAACAACGTACGTGTAATAATCTACCACCAAGGATAATACTAAAAGCAGGTTCGTTATACAAAAGTTTGATGCATTTAATGTTGGCGGTTGCATTATTGGTAGAACAACAAAATATATTATCTAACAAGTTCCATTCTTTACATATCTCTATTAATCTGTATTTTATGTTTTCACCCGTATGTCTTTCGAGCATTACCTCAAAAGCAATTATTCTTTTTTTAATAATCCAATTTTGATCTATCCAATGTGTTGTTACACACATATAAGGTTTTAAATGTTGGGGAGCAGACCAAATATCAGTTGTTATGCTAACTCTACGATTAAAAGATTTAAACATTTATACTAATTTATAGCGCTTTGATTCATATAATTTTATTGTGCGTTGTTTAAGAGTGTTTTTAGGGATTACTCTATATTGTGATTGCAATGTTTTTCTAGTGTAATACTCGTATGCCCTACATTCACCATGGTTAAATGGCAATTCATCACAAATTACATATTTAGCAAATTCATCAATCATATCATTACGATTATATTTAAAAGGCATACCTCCGCTGGGAATGTCCCACTATTGGCTTCCACTTGTGGTCCCGCTGCCGCTGGCTTCATGAGTATCTTTTGTGATTCCATGCTTCTTTGCCAAATGTTTGTTAAAAGATCCCGTACCACCACCTAACACTTATTCACAAAACACAATAAATGAATTTTTAATACATTCTTGATTTATAAAATATAAATATCATGTATGTATAAATACTTAAAAAGTATTTACCTCTGCTGAAATTGTATGAAACTAAGGGATTTACTCCTTGACTTTCACAAATTTGATACGACCACACATGTGAAACAACTCTACCACTAGGTGGTAGTATTGCCGGAAAAGGTTGTCTTACTGGTTCATCTTCATCTAAATTTAAATATAAAGACATAATCAAATACCAAAATATATAAACAAATAATAATTTAAAATATAATCAATTTGAAGAATAAAATTATAAAACTAACCGACACTTTGAAAATTGACTCGTTTACCACGAGCTTGTCTTTGTTGTTGTTGTTGTAGTTGTTCTTCATGTGATCTCGTTGATGACTGTCGAGATCTATGTATCCCAATAGGGGTCGTTGGTTCCTCTCCTTGTTCTTCTTCTTCTTCAATTTGTATTTCTCTTTCCACTTCTTCTGCATAATCGTGTAATTCTTGGTCGTACTCGTACCCTTCTGGATAATTTGGTTCAAAATTATAATTACTAACCGAAGGTGTTGTTGATACCGACGGAGTTGAAGTGACCTTTCTTTTGGAGCTAGAACCTCTCAATGATTTTGCTACTTTAGTAACTTTTTTAGAGGCTTTTTTCAAAAAAGAAGACATGATAATATTGAAATAATAATGGAATTAAGAAATAAATAAATAATTAAAAGACTAATTATATAATTAAGAAATAATTAAAAGACTAATTATGTAATTAAGAGAATAATTGCGTAATTAAGTAATTAAGTAGAGAGAGTAGGAGAAGAGATGAGTTGTGAATGAAAATGATTGAAAGTGTGGTGTATTTATACAAAAAATCCTAACGGCTAGTTTTTGACTGGTTCCAAAGAATTGCTGGGCCGGGTGAACCTGTCCGGTCCGATTCCTTGGAACCGGTTCGGACCGGCCCTCGGTTCTTTGGTCCGGTTCAAGCAATTTTTTTCGGCGGTTTTACAGTTCTGCGGTTCAGGCCGGTTTGGAACCTGTCGCGAACGGTTTCGGTTTCGGGATGGTTTCAAGCATTTCGGTTCCGGTTAACTCGCTCTGTGGCCATTACTACCAGGAATCAATGGTTGTGTCTACATGGAAAGGCAAATCTGGGGTTTGTATTGTTTGTTTTCTACAAGAAATACCACTTTGTGGTCCCCTTTTTACAGTTAAATTCTTGGATACTGTTTTGACTCCTACTATAGTTGTGTCACTTTTTGTGAGTAACACTGAGGCTTAGACAAAAGGGCTTCCTAATGTAGAAAGAGGGGATACAAGAATCTTTACCAAAACATACACATTAATACACCTATTCAGAATTGCAGTTTGACTAAGTTGAAATGCATTATCTTCTCTACAATTTTCTTTAATCCCTCTTTCATTGCCAAACCAGGAACAAGATAAACCCTCGATAATTTTTACTGTTAATGCACTTCTAAACCAGATTCATCACATAGTTCAAGTATACATCAACAAGATCAACAACAAATGTTTTACTCATCCCTCCAAGATAAACAACACCATCTTTTCTTCTACAAATTTACCCCATACCAGTAACAAAATGTAATTTTATTATCCATGTTTTACAAAACAAACAAAACATGCAAAACAAGATTCAGATTGCATAGATGAAGAATTAGATTGTGCATAAATGGAAGTAAAGCGAACACAAAATAGCAGTTTAACTTACCTTCTGCGCATCAATTTCTTCAATGCTCTTGACCGAATCCTTTTCAATAGATATGGAGAGATTAAATAGAGTGGGGACTGGAGTGAGTAAATCAGCAAAGTAATGGTAGATGAACATGGATGTTAAATCTCATTAATGGAGGAAAACTCTCTTTTACAAGTGAGTATTAATGTTTGGTTGAAGAAGAAAGCTAGTTTTCAAATTTAGTTGGTTAAAGGTGCTATGAGCCTTTAAAAGCGAATGTGATACGAAGTTCAAATCTTTAAAAAATAAATTAAAGTTGGAATCTTTAAAAGCGGACGAGCAAAAGTTCGTATTTTTTAAATCAAAATTTCCTTTTAAATAAAGATTGGAGAAGTTATCAAAATGTGAAAATTAATGCAAATTAATTGAGACAAAGAGTAATTTTTCCTTATAAGTAACTATTCATACCATGGATCGGGCTTGGCAAGTAACTTAAAATGAAAACGAGTTCAAATGGGTCGAGTCCATTCAATCAAACTCGATTTGCTCTTACTCATTTTGAGAAGAGTTGTTTGATTACAGGAAAGAAAAAGACTAAATACGAATCCAAGTTATAATCTTTCATGAAAAGTAATAAGAATAATTCATTTTATAGGGGAGATTGTTGGTTGATATGCAAACTCATCATGGTTTCAAAATCAATTATAATGTAAAGGACTAGAAAGGAGGAATTGTTAGGTAAGCTTAATAGGGGTAAATAAGGAATTGAACTCATTATTTTACATGTAATAATGATACTTGCTTCAATTTGAGATAAAATTAAATTCTCAATTTACCGTATGCCAATTTCTTGTAGATCCGTTTTAAAATCAGATATGTTAGGTTTTAGTACTATTAATTTTTAACATGTGGAAAATCTAAAACATTCCCAAGATTCAATTATTTGCATGAGATGAAACAAATAAATATCGGGATGAGAAATTATACTTTTGTAGTGTGAATCCACTAGCAAAATATAATAACGAGACAAGAACCGCAAATGAAGTTCCTCTAGTGTAGTCTACCAACAATATCTCGTAAGACCCCGTGTACTAATAGGTCGTTTAAAAACCTTTCTTAAACTAATTTTGAATGTATACAACTCTTGTATTTAACCCACTAATTTTTTACACTAACAATAAAGTATATTAAACCAAAATGAAAATATTACTTGTTTTTTTATTTTTTACGCCAAAAGATAGTCGTGAGTCGTCACAAACTCACCAGAAACTTCTTATACATAGTCATGTACTCATCGTAATCTTGTACATATATACTAATAAGGATAGATTTTAGAAACCTTTCAATACCTTTCAATTAGAAGTTAATATTCTCTTAAATGTCCAATTTAAACTAACATAATAATTAGGGGTTACACTAACTCAAATAACCATTATATTAAATGGAGGAATATGAGTAATATGTAGTCCAACTAGATTGGTCACATGAATCTTGATTAATATAGATCCAAACACATAAAATGGTCTCACACATTGATACAGTGTGACGCAATAGGATTAGTGACATTAAGCTCACACCATTATAAAATAACGATCCAGTGACATTTATTGGTCTCTAGTAAAACATAAATGTTACTCAATGTCCACTAAATTAACATCTCATTGTGTACTTACTTAATTACGTTAAACAACTTATAAAATACTCACTTAATTATTGAACATTTCTAACAAGATCATGGTCCAAATATGTGAAATCTATAGATTTGGATCTAGATCCCAAAATTTTAGGAAACATTGAAAAAAATAAGATTTTTTAATAACTTTAATCAAAAAATAAGCTTCGGCAAAACATTATTCTCAAAATAAGCGTCTTTGACTCCAAAGCTAAGCTCAGTATGTATTCACTCTTACTAACAGCGAAATAAGACTTTAACTGGTCAATGGTCAAGTCACTGTTAATAACACCGACTTTAGGCTAGTACTGAGGAAGAAATTCTCTTATTGTCGGTCAAAACAATTAACAGCGATTATTAGTATGATGTTTACAACCAATAATTTCTGTAAACATTTTGATCTCCCTTCTGTTTCCTTCAACAAAACCCAATTTTTTTTTTCACACAAAAATTAAAAATCCCTCTTCTTCATTTATTTGTTATAAAAGGTTTGAGCTTCCATTAAAAGGTCCCAACTTTTGCTCTATTAACACCTTCCTTAATCTATCTAATCCAAGAAAAACCTTTATATTTAAAACCCATTGCAGTTCTGATTCCAAATTAGCATCAACTGAAGAGAATTAAGCTGATGAAGTTGAAGAAGATGAAGCATTTAAGTTATTTGAGGTTAAAGTTTTGATTTTTCACTCTTTTTAATTGTTTTTCCTATATACTGTTGAATTCTATTAAAAAAAAGTTGGCATCTTGATAAGATAATGTTGCCCCACAAAATGATATTCTCAACTGCTTCAGGCTTGCTAATCCATCAAAATTGTCGGTCAAAACTTTACAAGCCTAATGTTGCTGTTATTAACAGCGATTTGACTATTGACTAGTCAAAGTCTTATTTCGCTGTTAGTAACAGCGACATATTGCTTGACTAAAATTTTAACCATTTTTTTATATTCGTTGTTAGTAATAGTGAATACATGCCTAACTTTAGAGCCAAAGATCTTATTTTAGAAATAAAAATTCGACACTCCGACCAGATTCCGACTCTGAAGGAAATCCGACTTTGAATTTTACTTTTAACTCAATATTTTGTTTCCTTTAAAACTCTAGACGTGACTAATTCAAGCTCTCTCTCATACTAATTGTAATTTTCGATTTTGAAAAACAACTTGGTATTTTTATTTAGATCAATCAGTCAAAATACGACAAATCAAATCAAGAGAAATAAAATACGCCAAATTAAAATGCGAGAAAATTTTGTTAAATTGTAGTATTAGGAATATTTCTCATGTTAAACTTGAATTTAAAGTACATATTTTTTTTGTTAAATTGTATTTGAAAAATATATTTTGTTAATTTCGTATGCTTTAAATCATTAGTACAATATCACAACAATAAAGTTTGATAATAATCCGACTCTGTATCCGACTCCGTTGGAGGTTTGAGAGTCCGAGTCGGGGCAAATTTGGAGTATGCATAATTCGACTCCGAGTGGAGGTGGATTGAAAAAAACATGTTTGACTAAAATCTGGAGCAAAGTCGGAATATGTATAATCCGAGCCGAATCTGACCTATTGCCATCCCTAATTATAACACGTAATATATTCAAATTTTTCTTTTTTGTTTTGGGAAAAATCAAGTGTAGTAGGTGATGAGGAAAGTCCTTTAGAAGAAAATCAATGCTAAATGTTGATTTGTTTAAAAATAGTCAAAATATGAAATTTTTCAAAAGAGAATCACATAAATTTTTCGTTAACTTAATGAACATTCTACAATTAGTTAACATCTACGTATCGTTATAATAATTATGTCCATTCAAACTCTATAAATGACTTGCCACTCATTTGCAAACGATAATTACAATTAAGATTAAATTATCACATTTGAGTCTTTTATCTTGAGTTGATATATATTTTAAAGACGAAATTTATTTAAAGTTGAATAGAAGTTGAATAGAGTGTAATTCTTTAAAATTTTGGTCATTAATTTGGCATTCTTTAGCAGTAAAAATATTTATCAGATTAATATTAAGATCATGATAGAATTTATAATTTAGAGAAATAAATATTTGGGCTGAATTTTAAGATAGTCAACTATAATCTTGGGCACTTTAAAGATCCGGTGATTATTATGTTAATTAGGATTATACACGGTTGAGTTTCACCATTTTTTACAGATTATTTTGGCCATAATATATAGGACATTTTGACAAAATTTAACAAAGTTCTTATATAGAATCTTTTACCACTTCTTGAATATGCATGATAATTATCAATAAAGGCTTAAGCATTAGCAATTTTATACTAAATGTAATCATAATACATAAAGTGCTTATGAAGTTATTATAGTGATACACTTGAAAAGATATTATGATTAGATATTCCCTCTTAAATTGGATGCTAGAATTAAATCTCGGAAAGGTATACTGAAATTGCTGAGGGACTCTTTGACCGCACTCTCCTTTATGGATATGAGTCGCCGTCTTCTTTCCCTCCTCATACCCTAATCATATTTCGTATGAGTAGGATACACTAGGTATGATGATGATAATAATGGTCGTATACTGAAATTGGTGAACTCATATGTTCTTGATAAGTATTTAAATTAGTGGCAATTGAAAAAATCTTATGTCGTATCATATAATGTTATTACATGTGTGTTTTATTTGTATATTACATACTATGGGTATCTTTGACGTATCTTTTATTGAGAATTTATAATATATAAAATATAATTACACTTAATGTATTACTCTTAACTTTATTTCTAAAACTTATCACTTTCTCTTGTAAATTCTCACTTTATAGTGTATTGCATTTCGGAATATGGAGGGAGGGGTCAAAAGATAATTACCTTACACTCCATCTGTTTTCATTTGTTCTTCCCATTCACTTTTTGTGCGGATCCCAATACAAACTTAAAAATCAAATTATTTAATTGTGAGTTTTAAAAATTCTAAAAAGTTGATATTTAGATGATATATATTGAGACGAATATATCAAGATCCAAAATGAATATGTTTTTTCTTATAGATTGATGCTAAATCATAATCAAAGTATAACACTAAATTCGTAAATTCTATTTGAAAAGAACATATGAAAACGGAGGGAGTATTAATTAGTCTTACATGGGTTATATATATATATATATATATATATATATATATATATTAGTATGAATTTTTAGAGTTTATGTCATCAGTCATCACCATTTGTTATATTATAATTAAAAATACTTCAAATAAAACTCTTTATTGATAGTTTGCATTTTCATTAAAATTGCAGTGTAAGTGTGATATTTGACATAACTTATAAAATGCATTGTAATAAAGACGTATGATATAAAGTGCTTATGAATTAGTATAATTGTATGTTGATGAGGATGGATTCAAGTGAAACCTTCAATTTCTTCATCTCCGTGGTGTTAATACACATGGAGTCCTTTTTGTTTAATACCAACACAAGGTAATACTCTTCTTTCCCATGTATAATACTTAAAAGAGTATGATTCTTATCTTATCTTCTAATTAATTAGAACGTGTAAGTAGTGAACGTAAATTAAATATTTAAACGGAGAATCAAATTAAACATTATATTGTATTTTTTTTGAATTATCCCAGTTAAGTTTAGTAGCACTTTAATTTAATTAGGTAGATATTAAGTGGAGAGCTATATAAATATTTTAATTAGGTGGATATTAGATAAGGTGTTATATATAAAACAGTTCCTAAACCCATCTTAAACTTAAAGCCAAACTTATCAAAAGTGAAGCAAAATTATACAATTTAATAAAAAAACTGTAAAATTTCATGTATCATTCTTATAGTGATTTTACATATAAATCTTATTAAAGTTAACATCAATTTATTTCTTAATATATAACCAATATATCACAATAAAATATGTTTTAAATTTTCTTGGAATATTATATTTTTGAATTTAAAAGGTACATAAATTCAAATTAAAGTTTCTTAAAATATATATTTGTTTTTTTATGTTGTAGTATTTGCTAAATAATAAAATTTCTTCATTAAAATTTTAATTTCTAAAATATTTCATCAAAAAACAAAAGATGCATGATAATTAAAAATTATTTTGAGAATGACAAATAATCATTATGATAACATTAGAAAATTTCACATATTTTTCTTAAAAAGTATGAGAACTTTAATTAATTATGATTAACAGCCTTATTTTTTTTATTAAAAGCACTATATATTCTAAAATCTTTTACCTATTTTTATATTAAAACTTCGTGCATTGCAAGAATTTTTATAGCAGTAGTTTGTAAACTACTACTATAAACAACCCAATTTGATAACTTGGTTTACATATTCCCAACTGTGCATTAAATTTACACTACTTTGGATAAATCCTTTCACATGCAGAAATAGACTAAACATGAATGCTTTCAATAAATTCAAATTTCCGTGTATTCTACACACTACTTTTCAATCATAGAATTATAAATAATAATCACTGACCATCAATTCAATTTCTGGTTCAAACATTTACAATACTTATAGATCTACAAATTTATTGGATAATTTAAAGTATAAAAGATATAAAAATATATAAGTATAAGTTTTAAGTATACTAAAGTATAATAAGTTAAAGCTCATGACAAAGTAATACTTCCTCCGTCCCTATGAGAATGTTCCTAAATTATTTTAGACGAAATTTAGTGAAAAGTGAAATTAGATTGGTGAATAAGACAAAAAAACAAGTGGATACTAAAAATGATTAATTAAAATTAGGGGTGTTCAATGGGTCGGGCCCTCATTTGGAGCCCTTATCCAGCCCGGCCCGGCCCATATTTACTTTAGTCCGGCCCGGCCCATATTTACTTTAGTCCGGCCCAACCCATTGAACACCCCTAGTTAAGATAGAGAGAGAAAATAAATTTATTAGTAAGATTTAAAGAAAGAAAATAAACTAGAGAAAAATAATTAATTAAAATGAGACAAATTAAAATAAAAAAAAGATACAAAATGAAAAGGACATAGAAAATAGCAAGTACTCTGGAAAATGAATGTGGTAAGAACAAGAAAATAAAAACACATGTTAAAATACAAACGGAAATAAAGCAATTCTTGACTCTTGTGGCCTTGTGGGCCTGTGGGCAAGTCAGCGGCTGAACCATGTTTTTCCAAAGTTACAAAGCAATTTCATATTTTCATGGGTTTTTGTTATTAAGTGGTTGGATTTATTTTATATAGTAACTGGTATAAAATCCGTACAATGTACGAAAATTTTATAAAATGGATTTTTTTAAAAATGTTAATTTTAAATCGTTGTGCAATTGCATATTATTATTGTAAAATTATAGTAAAATATATAAAATGTAATCATACATTCAAAATGTTTATAACAATATAATAGCTCAATAAATAATTATAGAATAAAGTAATAAAAAATAAGAAAAATTACCTAAAATAATCCAACTTTTTATTAATTTTCCTACAATAATTTCAAGTTTTGATTAATCATGAATAATCCTAATTTTGGGGTCACTTACCTAAGAATATTGTTATCCAAATAGTAACCGGTTTTTACAGATTAATTGTTAAAAAAAAGAAAAATAAAACAAAATATCAAAAAAATAAATACTAAAAGTTAAAACAAAAAAAAATTACTTTATTTCTTTTTAATTTTATTAAATTTTTTTCCATTTTTTTTAATTCAATTTTGTATTTACTTTTTTTTTTTTTTTTTTTTATGCAAAATGACTTGTTGTGTAGATAAGAGCTACCTTGTACATTCTTAGCAAGCATCCCTTATATTTGGGATTATTATGTTTTATCAAAAGTTGAGATTATTGTAGAAAATCAGTAAAAAATTTCGATTATTCTAGGTAATTTTTCCTAAAAAATAATATAAAATATTATTTCATATTAACATTATGAAATTATAGTAACTTAAAAATGTAATAATGATATATTTAAATTAATATAACAACATAAAAACTCAATAAATGATAAAATAATAAAGCAATAAATAAATAATAAAAATATAGTTGCATATTATCATTAAGAAATTATAGTAATTTAAATAAAATGTAATAATATATTTAAATTTTTTATAACACAATTACTCAATAAAAGATTTAATAACAGAGTAATAAAAAACAAATAAAAAAATAACATTGTGTATTATTATTACGAAATTATATTAATTTAAATAATATATTTAAATTTTAAAAATAATTCGTTATGGACAAAAAAATATATTGCAGTAAATATTTCTATTGCAATTACCAAGAAAATTTCATATTATCACTAAAATATTTATTCTGATTTTTTAATTTATGTTATTTTGTATTAAAGGGAAATAGTGAAATTCTATGCCTTTTATTATAAAAGTATCTAATCATTTTGATTGTATGACTTCGATCACCAAAAAGTTCATTTTATTATGGAAACTAAACTCTATTATAGAAACAATTACTAAGAAATTTTCATATTATTACTGGAAACTAATTATTCTGATTGAAAATTTTATTTTAAGAGTATTTTGTATTAAAGGTAAATAGTGAAATTTTTTGCTTTTTTATAGAAACAATCTAATAATTCTGTTTGTATAATGTATGCTGTAAATATTTTCTCATTCTATAATATATTTTGTAATTAAATTACGGTTTTAATTATAGAAAGTAGAAACAATGTAATTAATCTTGCAAAAATTGTATTAATTATAAATTATACTGCAGACAACTATAAAACTGCCACATCAGCTTTGATTGACCAGTAATTTTGTTGCATTTGGCAAATGGTTGTTAGACTCCCATTTGTCATTTAGCAACAAAATTATAATATTGTATGATTTTTTATTAAAGTCGTCTCATTGTAAGATGACTTTAATTAAATGGCAAATGCAAACAGTTAGAAGTATACCTTAAAAGTGTATTTCAAGTTTTGAGTTTAAGCACAAAGTAGGCGATATAATGCTTTTAGGAAAACTGAGTAGTGCCTCAGTTTGGTATTAAGTTTTCATAAACAGTATTGTCTTAAAGAATCTTCGGTATACGCTTATAATTTATTTAACTCAAGTTATTTGTTTTATTTGTAATTTCAATTCATAGTATTTTGTAGTAGGTGTTAAGACTTGTAATCTCGTTACGGTGCTTGTACTCTCTTAATTTTTCCATTTATAAAACCTATAACAGTATCCTTCAATTCATACTCCTCCGAACCACTTATTTTGTATTAATTGCATTTTAGTTTGTCCCACTCATTTAGAATCATTTCTATTTTTGAATAATAACCATCATTTTTTTTATCTCATCCATACATTTTAATTCTCATTTAATTTCATCCACATAATTCATTATTTCTCTTCATTTATTACCAATATCTCTTTTTTCTTAAGAATCCCCTACTTTCTCTTTGCTCCAAATCTATCTGGATTATAAGTGTTATAAATAAACCCGATGACTCGAAATATATCTGATCTAGTAGCCAAGCCCGATTTGACCCAACTTTAAAAATGATATACAATTATGTAAAAAACAATATGAACACAAAATCCGATTTCAAACCGACCCGAAACATCTAACCCGAAATCAACCCCATGACCTGAACCCCAAGAATACCTGTAATCACTACTTATACAAGCTAAATCAAGTATCCTTCATTTCATATTACCCAATTTCAATATACCCAATTCAATAATATCATCATTTGCTTGGAAGGGCTATGCTTTTTCTGAGTATCTTTTCAATCTTAACAGCAACACACATAGCTGCTCAAAACAGTGGCAATCTAACTGTCGGTCAATCTTTCACAGCCACACTTAATGACTCTCCATGGCTTTCCCCTTCATCTGATTTTGCATTTGGGTTTCATCCATTACCCACCAACACCTCTCTCTTTTTGCTTGCCATTTGGTATGCAAAGATTTTCGATACAATCGTCTGGTGTGCAAACGATGGAAATCCCGTTCAACAAGGATCACGACTAGTCTTAACAGCTAAAGCCGGTCTAGTCCTAACAGATCCTCAAGGCGCCAGTTTATGGAATACCTCTCATGACCTAACTGATGCTACCACTATAAACCATGGATTTTTAAGTGATACTGGGAATTTCGTCCTCAAAACTACCCGTCATGATGACCCAGTTTGGCAGAGCTTTGACCATCCGACAGACACCTTGCTGCCAGGGCAGTCTTTGAATATAAGTGGGTTTGTCAATTCTAGGCTGTCTGAAACTGTATTTAGTAATGGAAGGTTTCAGTTGCATTTGATCGCTAAAAGAGGCATTGTTCTTAGTGCAAGAGATGTAGCCTCCGGCAATCTCTATGGAGCCTATTTTGTTGTTGAATTCGATGGTCAGAAATTGATTTACAATGAGTCTGGCTATATGTACATAGCAACAAAAAATGGCACAATTTATGATCTTTTACCACAAAACAAGACTTTGTTGGCTAAAGATTTTTATCAGAGAGCAGTTTTGAACTTTGATGGGGTTTTGATTTGGTATTCTATACCAAAAAAATCTGTAAGCAACGATTGGTCTATGGTTAAAGTATTACCTGAGAATATATGTACGAGTATAGGAGATTCTGGTGTACAATATGGCAGTGGAATTTGTGGATTTAACAGCATTTGTGTCCTTGATGGGGATAAAAGGCCTACATGTAAGTGCCCGCCAGGCTATTCGCTACTCGATCCTGATAATATGTATGGAAGTTGTATACCCGATTTCAAGACCGAGTGCGAAGGATATGAAGATCTTTGTACGAGGGGCGCATACAGGCTAGAACCCCTTAATAATACAAATTGGCCATTCAGTGATTATGAAAAACTTGAACCTTATGATGAAAAAAATTGCAAATTGTCATGTATGTATGACTGCTTCTGTGCTGCAGTGGTTTTCCGGGAGACCAGTACTCCCGTTTGTTGGAAGAAAAAGGCACCTTTATCATATGGAAAACAAGACGTAATTGTGAAGGAGACTACTTGGATTAAAGTCGGAAATGCTAGTTTTTCCAACGACCCACTTCACCCTTTTGTCGAATTCCCTGAGAAGCATAAAAATAAGATGAAATTCTTGGTGGGTGTTTCTGTGTTTGTTAATTTAGTTCTTTTAACTGTCGCTGGATCGGGACTTTTCTTTATTTGTTGCAAGAAGAAGCCACTGAAAGCATCAGATCGTGATCAGAAGAGAAATTTGAGGGAGTTCAGCAACGTCCATTTCTTCACCTATGACGAACTCACAGAGGCAACCAATGGGTTCACGGAAGAGTTAGGAAGAGGAGCTTTTGGTATAGTTTACAAAGGTATGATTGCCTTGGAAGGTTCTCTAATTGACATTGCTGTAAAAAAGTTAGATCGAATGTTATCTGTCGATGCTGATAAGGAATTTAAGACTGAAGTGAGCGGAATAGGTAGGACTTACCACAAGAATCTAGTACGACTTGTGGGGTTTTGTAAAGAGGAAGATCACAGGCTATTGGTATACGAATATATGAGTAATGGAACCCTAGCAGACTACCTTTTCGGTGATTCAAGGCCTAGCTGGGTGGAAAGAGTTCAAATTGCCCTTGGAATCGCAAGAGGATTACTGTATTTGCACGAGGAATGTAGCACGCAGATAATCCATTGTGATATAAAGCCCCAAAACATACTTCTAGATGATAATCTTTATGCTAAGATATCGGATTTTGGGTTGGCGAAGCTTTTAGTCCTAAACCAAACTCATACCAACACGGCCATAAGAGGAACGAAAGGGTATGTGGCTCCAGAGTGGTTTAGGAATAAACCTGTCACACTAAAAGTAGATGTCTATAGCTTCGGGGTTCTATTATTGGAGATTATATGTTGTAGAAAAAATGTATGCATTGAATTGATAGAGGAAGAATGTCCGATATTGACAGATTGGGCATTCGATTGCTACCAATCTAACACATTAGATAGCCTGGTTAGAGGTGACATTGAAGCACTTGATGACTGGCAAAGACTAAAGAGGTTTTTGATGGTTGCGTTGTGGTGTATTCAAGAAGATCCAAGTCTCCGTCCAACAATGAGAACGGTCTTGCAGATGCTTGAAGGGCTTGTCATAGTCCCTAAACCTTCTTGTCCAACCATGCTCTCTAACATGTAACACCCATTAATTAAGCATCCTTACTCAAAGTATATGTAATGAATAGAGTTGTGTTACTCTATCTGTATCTTACATCATCATCGTATGCGGCGTATCCCGCTCTTAGAAACTATAATTATGTTCTGGGGAGGGATGAAAGACGGTAACCCATACCGATAAAGGAAGGTGCTCATAGAGTCCCCTGGCTCGAGAAAGACAGTCATTTACTATCAACTTGTGTCTTTAATCTATGTATTTTGCTGTAATGTCATTCAATTACTATCATCTTGTGTCTTTAATCTATGTATTTTGCTGTAATGTCATTCAATTACTATCATCTTTCACCTTTAATATTCATTATATGTCTTCATGGAACACCAAACAAGAACTGTGCACCGTTAAATTCTCCATGCTAGTCAAGGAACTATAGAGGGGACTGCTGTTTGGTAAATGGTCCTGGATCAGTCTTTGCATAATACAACATGTAATCAAGGAAAAGACGTAATTTTTGTAGTATAATGATCAGGGGCGGAGAAAATAATTTCGAAACTCTGTTTATCTTTCATAAATTTCTAAAATTGAAACTCTTTATTATAGTTAAAAAGAGAGATTTTCTTAAACTATTGTAAAAATTCAGCACGATTTATTTTTAATAACTAAATTAAAAAAACTCAACAAAAATTCTAATTTTATTAATGAAGTTATAAAAATAACATAACTAAATTGTTAAACCTTAAATTTTCATAGAGCTGTTCAAAAGTGATTCGACCCGAAATCTGATCCAAAATCGAAAGTAAACCGACCCGAAAATGTGTTCTTTTTTAGGTTTATCGAACCGATATTACCTGACTTGAAGCTATATCCGAACCGGTTGACAATCGAAAATGGGGAAACTGAACCCGAACTGTAACTGATTTTTCTAACCGAAGCATAACTGTTAACCGAGATTACCCGTACCTAATAATGACCGACCCGAGTCATATCCGACCCCGAATCATGCTTGAGACCGAACTCGATCCGGCTAAAACCTACTTAACCCAAACGAAGTTTAGATCGAACTACTATAAACTTGAATTTACATAGAAGTATGATCGACTCATATTTAATCATCTTATTAGTTATTTTAATAAAGTGATAAATATTTTAATAAAATAAATTTTATAAATACATGGTTTCATATATTTAGAGTTAATAATCAATGGTCAATGTTTATTTAATTACTTTTAATCGAATTAGATGAAAATTGATAGAACTTTATAATTTAAATTTCTGGTCAAACAAATAAAAGTAACAATGTAATAATAATCACTAATTGATTTGCATTTTCACTGTTTTGCTTTAAGTAAAGAAACCTTATCATCAATTAAAAAATGACTAACAACTTAATCTGATATTGACTTGATCAATAGTAATTAGTAATTCGCAATTCGTAGCCGAATTCTAATTGAAAAATACCCGAACCTGATCTGTACCCGGTAAAATCGAACCAATTATTAACCGATGACAATCGGAGACCGATTGAAACTCGACACGAACTTCAACCGACACCGAACTGATGCTAACCCAGCTCAAATAACCGATCTTCAATCGAACCGTGACTAACTGACCCGACCCGAGTGTGACCCGTCGCAACACGCATCCGAAATATAACCGATTTGAAATACAATCGAATGACACCCGTCCGAAACGGACCTGATCACCCGAATGAACACTTCTAAATTTTCATATCTAAAATTAAAAAGGAAGAGAGAAAAGTAATGGATCAATGACTGATTAGAAAAAAAAAGTGTAAAAATTTAAAGGATTTAAAAATTAAGAAATAAAAATATTGATTATTTTTAAATTTAGTTCGTGATAATTAATGTTTAATGAATGAGTGAAATAAAATGATATTAGAATAAATTTTTGAAAATTAAAACGTTATTTTGAAAAGAGATAAAATAAAAGAGAAAAAACGTCATCAACATGATTTAAACATATGGCCCTTAATTTTGTTAACTACCCGCCTCAATATTATGTTATTTTAATATTATTTTTCTATGTGAGACCCTATTGATTTAAAGGCCTTGTGAACTTTAGGAATTGGGTCTAATAATAATGGTACAAGACAATACGCGTAGGCCATAGCTAGCTCTGTTTTAAAAAATTCAATCTGTTTGATATGATCGGTCTATCCTTCGATTCGCATCTTAAATTACGGGTCACAAAACATAAAAAAGTTATAAGTTACGAGTTGAGTACCTAATTTATCTTAACCAGGTCGGATTATAGGTCACAAAATAATTTTATATAGATATTCGTTGACTCGAAGAGAATATTTTTACACAAATTCTTGTGAGAGACGGTTACATTGAAAGACCAACTCTAATTAGGAAGGCCCAAAAAGGAAAATATAGAGTAAGTTTTTCGATAGACATTTAAGAATATTATAAGTAGGCATTTAGAATATTATACGTACTTAAGTACTTATTCGGTGGGCATTAAGTATATTATAAGTAGGCATTAAAGATATTATAAGTGAACATTAAGGATATGACAAGTAGGCTAGTAGGCTAAGTTTCTTGCTAGCCATTAAGTATATATTATAAATAGGCATTTTAAGTATTTTTTCGGTGGACATTAAGTATATTGTAAGTAAGCATTAAGGATACTGTAAGTAAGCATTAAGAATACAGTAAATAGTAAAGTGGACATTAAAATTCAATGAGTTCGACATAAAAGACATCTCTCAAAAAAACTGTATCGGAGGATTCCAACTGTTTTCTTTATTAATAGTATTTTACTTTGCCAGCAGCCTAGCATGCTAGAGCTGTTCAAAAGTGACCCGACTTGAAAATCCGAACCGAAACTGAAAGTAAACCGACCCCAAAATGTGTTTCTTTTTTTGGTTTATCGAACGGACAGTACCCGAACCGGTTGACAACCGAAAATGGAAAAGCTGAACCCGAGCTGTAACGAAATTTTGTAACTGACACATAACCGTTAACTGAGATTACCCGAACCTAATAATGACCGACTCAAGTCATATCCGACCCGAATCATGCTCGAAACTGAATTCTATCCGGCTAAAACCGACTTAACTCGAACAAATTTTTAGATCGAACTGCTGTAAACCTGAATTAATTTTTATTATAGAAGTATGATAGACTCATATTCAATAATATTATTTGCTAAGTGTAACACCCCGAGATTTTAATGACGTAATTATTTAATATTTTAATAATTTTTAAAGATTTTACAATTATATTTAATTAATTCTGAATTAGTTTTAATAAATTTCTTGCATACATGAATTTAAATGTTAACTTAGATATATATATATATATATATATATATATATATATATATATATATATATATATATATATATATATATATATTTATCAAAAATATAGTTACGATTTCTTAAATAAAGAGGTTCGAATTAAAATGATTATTTTATTAAAATGTGTGAGCCCACGAAGGTGAGTCTCTTAGTTGGGTCTCGCAAGAAAATAAATCGAGATAAAAAAAGTAAATAAATAAATAAACCTAATAATAAATAAACGTAGTAATAATAATAATAATAATAATAATAATAATAATAATAATAATAATAATAATAATAACAATAATAACAATAATAATAATAATAATAATAATAATAATAATAATAATAATAATAATAATAATAATAATAATAATAATAATGTTAAGAATAACAAGGATAAAACGCATAAAGCCCTCGTTGCTCAAAACCTAGCCGTCATCCTTCTCCTCCTTTTTTCTCTCTTCCCTCTTCTTTCACTTCCCTCCCTCAGCTTGAAGAACCAGTAGCTGGCAGCGAACCCACCAACAGTCACGCCACTGTGACCACCACCAGTAGTTAAGGAAACTCATTAGTTCTACTCATAACTTATATAGGTGCCCATTTTGTAAGAGGAAAGTAGAGCCTTAGTCGGGTGATTTTGTGACTTTTGATCGTGCAGTGACGCTTACAGGTACGTACACGCAGTAACTAACCCTTATATGCAATTTCCCTTAAGACATTATTGTTTATTGTGATATTATGTAGTGTATCGAAACTATGAGGTGCTAGTGAGAAAACTTTATATATGAAGGGCCATTGATTATGAAATCCCTGAGCTTAGAATAGTTTAGAGAAAGAGAGTGTTAGTAGAAGGGGGGACCACCCCCTTATTTATTTAAGAATTAGATTATGCCTTAATTGGAGTTAGAATGACTCCTTTATAGGTGAATTTCATATTTTGATGAGTGGCTCAGTGGGTTTTGGCGTGCTGCTATCCCAGGGCGCTCATTATTAGTCAAAAGTGGAAGTTATTCCCATCTGATAAAGTATTAGATTATGATTAGCTGGCGTGACTCAACTGGATTATGTTTGGTTGATTTATTAGTCCCCTAGGTGAGGTTCGACAGGACCACCGTAAGGAGGGTATGAGCATGCTTGGGTCATTGGGTGCCGGATGGCCGATACCGTCCCTTGACCGAGGTGTTACCATTTGGGCCTTGCAAACCCCAATATGATGGCCTCTTCAGTGGTTTAGAACCCCAGTGTGTTAGTTTTCCCGAAGGTAGGACCCGAGAGGGTCAGTTGGAGGGGGCATGAGCTCGTACTTTTCCATGGGCGCCGGATGGCCGATGACGCCCTTGGCCGTGTCACTATGCCAGGAAGTAGAGAAAGATCCACTGATAGAAATTTATTCAGTGATAGAAAATTTATTCATTAATCGAAAGTTATTTAATGATAGAAGGTTCATTCTTTGATAGAAAGCTTACACATTGATAGAAAGTTTACTTTTTGATAGAATATTTACTCATTGATAGAACATCCACTTATCGATATAATAGTTTATGCTAGTGAGAAGTATGCCTAAGTTAAGTTACCTCAAGGGTATTACAGACTATGATCACCCTTACCTTAAGGTAGACAAGCTCTATAAGGTCATGTGTGAGGTATTCTGTTAATGCCTTGGTCGAGTTGATATTATACGTGTTTTGCAAGAGTTTATGTTTGAAAAGAGGAGCGTGAAGACCTGCATTCTACCCAAGAACACATGGTTCGGTTGGAAAGCACGTAATGAAATTAAGAAGTATAAATGGCCAATAAACGGTTACTATCTGTGCTTGCGTTTTATGAAATCATCTTATGTTGTTTTATGATATAATGCTATCTAGTAGTTGGCCTTATTATATTTGATGCTAGTTTTTGACGTGTACGTGTTTGTGTTTATGTTTAATTGTTGATGACTTTCTATGATTGTCTTGCTATGACACATTGGCCTTTGGTCTAATGTCAAGCAGCAGGAGGATCGTAGACAGGCGTAGCAGGTACCGGAGCTTCTTTTGCATTGCATTGCATTTGGGGAGAGTAATGAGGGCGAAGCATAACCTGTGTCATACCGCTATCTTTCGATTTTGTAGCTCTTGTTATCTTTTGTAAATTTTGGTTGTATTTGTTTTGTTATGAGGCCTTGTGTCCTCCCTCGTATATTTGTATTTCCGCTGCGTAGTTTATAACTCTGTATGGTTTTAAGGAGGTAAGTCTTTTTAAAACGCAAACGTCGACAGTGGAACCACGATCCATGCTTGGCATGTTGATTTGAGAAGCTGGCCACAAATCATTCCGCCGTGACATAGTTTTGATAGGCCGTTGGTGCCTTTACTTTATTAGCTTCTAAATAACTTTTGTTTTTCTACAAAGGCGCACAGTTTTAAGGCAGATGCTGCCGAAAATTCCACTCACTCACCTTTTTAATTAATCTTTAGCGTTTATTTTAATTATGTTCTCTTTTCTTTTTATGTAACACCCGAATTTCCTCCCTTCCTTCACGATTCTGGTTTCGTTTAAGGGATTGGAAATTCAGGGGTGTTACACTAAGCTAATAAAGTGTTAGAAATTTTAATAAATTACATTTTATAAATACATGGTTTTCTATGTTTAGAGTTAATAATCAATGGTCAATGTTTATTTAACTACTTTTAATCGAATTAGATGAATATTGATAGAACTTTATAATTTTAATTTCCGGTCAAATAAGTAAAAGTAACAAAATAATAATGATTACTAATTAATTTGCATTTTAACTATTTTGCTTTAAATAAAGGGAATCATGTCATCAATTAAAAATTGACTAACAACTTAATTTGATATTGATTTGATCGATAGTAATTAGTAATACGTAGCTGAATTTTGCTTTTAAAAAAAAACCTCGAACCCAATTTGTACCCAACAAAACCGAACCAATTAGTAATCGATGACAACCCGAGACCGATTGACACTCGACACGAACTTCAACCGACACCGAACTGATGCTAACCCGATAGCTTGAATAACCGATCTCCAACCGAATCGTGACTAACTGACTCGACCTGAGTGTGACCCGTTGTAACACACAGCCGAAAAATAACCGATCCGAAATGTAACCGAACCAAATGACACCCGTCCGAAACCGACCCGATCACCCGAATGAACACCTCTAAGCATGCCTAACAAATAGCAATTTTTTAGGAAAATTTCCCTATAATAATCCAAACTTTTTCTAATTTTCCTATAATAATCCCAATTTTTAATTAACCCTAAACAATCCCAACTTTAAGGTCTCTTACCCAGCAATAAACTAAGGTAACTTGCAACCGATTAATTACATTTCTTTAAGCTTTATTTTATAACTAAAATCTCACTTATTTACCTTACCTTCAACATTAATCAAATAACCCAGTTCTTTAACTTCACCAAATTTCATTTCCTTTCATGAACTTTCTCAATCTTAATGAGATAGCTAATCAAATTCATTCCATTTGAAGAAGATAGTTACAGACAATCATCATCAATGGTAAGTTTTTCTTTTTCTTTTTCTTTCATCTACATTCTAATTAATTTTTGTTTGAAAATAGGGTTTATTTGACTCATGAATTATGGTCTTTTGTGCTTGATTTTGTTAACTTTCATTCTCTGATTTTTTGATTACTTTGATTGGGCTTCAATCTTTGATTCCTTTATTGTTAAGTGGTAGTATGGTGGGATTTTTCCACGAACAGGGATTGGGTTGGAATACATTGATGGGTAATGCAAATCTATGGCTTTGGAACCTGATAAATGTTCTTGGTTTGAGTTTAAGACTATTATTGAAGATGACTTAAATTTCAAAACCCCATTTTCTCTCTATTATGTGCTTCCACATGTATTGACATATGATAAATGTTCTTGGTCAAATTGTGAATGTAATGCTACTACTTTTGGTCAAAATGTGAACTATATGTAATGGCATTATTATTACAGTAGCTTTATTTTCATGTTAATCTTCATTTGTTTTGAATATCTAACTTAACATAAACAGGAATAAACAAAAGTAATATTCATTTCATTGCATATAAGAATAACCATTACAACTTGATTTTGTTTTTGAATTTCTAACTTAACATAAACAAGAATAAACAAAACAATATCCAAGATGCAATAAGGGCAAATATTAAAGCTTTTTGTGCATTAACATGTTTAACTACTTCAATCTTCATCAAAGCAATATTTTCTTCCATTTCTTGTTTTTTGAGCTTCAGTTTTTGTATTTTATCCATCAACATAGCATTATCTTGTTCTACCCATTCAATTCTTCCAGTTTTATTGTTCGACTTCACCAATTCCCTCTCCCACTTGAAAAACTTACAATCTGAATCCTACAACTAAGCATTATAACCTTACTTAAGAAAAATTAAGATCACCTAAATGTATTAATTTCATCATACAAATGAATATCAGTAAATTAAATTAAATTAAATTAATATACTTACAGGCCACAATGCACAACCATAAACTTTCTCCCCGACCCGAGAACTTTTCTTAGCAGTTTGAAGTTTCGCAGATAAGAAATTAGGAAGAAAAATAGAAGAAACAACGGGAGGGGAGATGAATTTTACAGTGATGGATGTGAATGATAGGCAAACTAAGGTTGAAGAAGAAAGAAAGCATGGAGGAAAATGAGAGGAAGCAGGTATAAGAATGAATATAAGTAACGGTCAATATTTACCTAAACAACCGGTTAATATCAGTTAAACATTGTTCTTGGGTAAGTAATATTGAAGTTAGATTATTTAGGGTTAATTAAAAGTTAAAATTATTGTAGGAAAATTAGTGAAAACTTAAATTATTATAGGCAATTTTTTTTTTTAATTGGCTGAGGCGTTGGGCAATTAACTAATGATACAACATATACTTAATGCTCAAAATCTCTAAAGCTAGCTATATTTTCTAATAAAATTCCCAAGAGGTAAATACTTATAATTTTAATTTATATGTTATTCTTAATTTATAAGTTAAAATATAGTCAAATAAGATATTATTTAATTCGTCTCAGTGCAAAAATTATTAATATCATTTTTTAATATATTTTTATTTTATATCATTAAAGATATTAACAATTGAATTATTGCATTAGATAGTATGAAAAGGTATAATGTAGCAAAATCGTAGACACGAAGGAAGTAAGCTTCCACTTCCCCTTGTTCACAAATGGTCTTGATTTTGTCTTTGACAACATTTTATCGAAAAATGCAAGTCAATGCACACTTTTAACGGCTAATATTTCTAATTACACATATGTAAATATTATAAAGATTTGATTTATTGAAACTATATTTTAAAACAAAATTGAAATGAATTTTAAATGGCTATGTTTTTTGTTATAGATAACTATAGAATGTCAAATCAAAATTTATAAGTTGTGGAGAGTCAAATCGTGTCTCAATTACAGCAAATATCATTTTTTTCAAGATTAGATTCGAGTTCGATTTTCACCTAATACTCCACTTTTCTCGACTTACCCTTTAATAAAAAATTGTTTTTGTTAGTCAAGAAACACTAACAATCAAAATAATAAAGTGAATAAAAAAAGTAAAAATATAATTGAGGAAGAGAAAATTCTAATAGTCAAGAAAGTAGACAAAATAATTAAGTTTCCTAATTTTCCAAGTTGAAGCAATGATGAATTGGATATTTATAGAATTAAATGGCCTAATCACTCACTCTTAGTCTCACCATTAAATCAATATGGCATGTTCCATTGGTGGATGACCTGACCTTACTACTAATCTTCCTAGTCAGTTTACTTGGTGGCTTAGTGCCTATGCACATTTATTTATACCCAATAAACAACACAATTCTATACACACTAACAAACTCTAAATAAAACATTTAATGAATTTCATTGTTGATAGCAGTTAGCAAAATAATATGAGTGCCAAATCCTCCATCTTCACTATCCAAATTTCCTTCACTTTCATACTTTTTTTATCTTTTTTCTCAACCTATAAAGTTCTTATAAGAGCCACTCATGACAATAAAGAAGTTTCTAATCTTACGTTATATGATTCTTGTCAACCACCGTTACAGCCACCACAACCATCATCACCATACCCAACATATTCCCAACCACCATCGTCATCAGGTCCAACATATCCGCCAGCACCACCATCGGCACCGTCATACTCTACATATCCCCCACCACCATTGTCATCAGACCCAACATATCCTCCACCACCACCACCATCATCATACCCGATGTATCCGCCAGCACCACCATCAGCACCATCATACTCAACATATCCCCCACCGCCATCGTCATTAGACCCAACATATCCGCCACCACCACCACCATCATCATACCAAATGAATCCACCAGCACCACCATCAGCACCATCACACTCTACATATCCCCCACCACCATCTTCATCACCATGCCCAACATATCCTACATCGCCACCTCCACCACCACCATCATCGCCACCTCCACCACCACCAACAAGACTCCAAATGGCAGCACAAGCCATAAAACACTTTATAAAAGAGATTCGCGACGACAGATGTGGTTTAACCGACCTTATTAAAACACCTACACCTGATTTTTGCAAGAACCCAAGATTTGTGTGTGCAAGAACTCCAGAGGGACAAGAAGCACTCTACTCAATTCAATTCAATGAGTGTTTCATAAAGGGAAACAATCCAAGCCACACAATCACTATCAATAACTTCATCGAAAATCTCCCTGACATCTCAATCTTCCATGCAAACTCCAACAACTTTGCTGGTATAATCCCAAATCTAACTAACCTTCCTTACCTCTATGAACTAGATCTTAGTAACAACAAGTACACTGGAAACTTCCCACTTACACTTCTAGAAGCTTCCAATTTATCCTTTCTAGATCTTCGATTCAACTCATTTAAAGGCACCCTTCCACCCCAAGTATTCAATTTACCACTATTAGCCCTTTTCCTAAACAACAACAAATTCAACAAAGAACTCCCTTCTAATTTAGGATCAACCCCAGCAGCCTATCTAACATTAGCCAACAACAAATTTACCGGGTCCATACCCAGATCCATTGATCAAGCTTCAAATACTCTGCGTGAAATTCTGTTCTTGAATAACAAGCTATCTGGGTGTCTTCCATATGAGATAGGTTTCCTAAATAAGACTAGGGTTTTTGATGTTTCTATAAATAGATTAACAGGCCCAATACCACACTCATTTGCTTGCTTAGAAAAGATGCAATACCTTGATTTGGGACATAACAGATTATACGGGAGTGTACCAGAGGAGATGTGTAAGTTGCCTTGCTTGAAAAGGGTGAATTTGTGTGGTAATTATTTTACTCAAGTGGGGCCAGTTTGTAGGAAATTGATGAGAAAAGGGGTGTTGAATGTAAGGGATAATTGTGTGTTGGGGCTTCCTGATCAGAAAATGGCAGAAACATGTAAAAGGTTTTTCAAGAAGGCTAAATCTTTTACTTGTGGGGATGATAATGGAATGAAATATATTCCATGTAGTAATAGTGCAGCATATCTGAATGGGAATAATATTGGTGAGGTAGAGGCACTGTTAGAAATTGATCAAACACCAGTAACTTATGCGGTTTTAACTCCCACTATAAACTAATTAATGCATTAAGCATGTAATTTACTAGTAATTATCCTTATTCCTGTGGCTGTCATCTACAAGTATTATACAAGTATATATAATACTCCCACCTATTCACCCTAGGTGTCTCATTTTCTTATTGGGTCAAGTCATTCTAAATGTCTCATTTTTATTTTGAATATGTTAACTTTACCAATTTATCCCTACTAAACATAACTTTTTTACACCTTTACACTTATTAACCTCACTTTACACCTATAAAAATTTTAAAACTCTACACTTTTCTCTTACACATATGGTTCCATTTGACCATCTAAAAAATGGTAAAAAGTCAAAGGGACACTTAGGGAAAATAGGAGGGAGTATTAATTTAATTTCTTACCATATTCCCACTAAAATCTCAAGTAAATCTACTTTATTATGTAAAATAAAACAACTGGAGACTGTTTTTCAAAGAGACGACCTTCAAACTAAGAAACCCACATTCTTATTTTTCATTGATTTGTATTAGTTGGGTTATTAACTCATATATTTAATGCGTCTTTCGAAGATACCGTCTCTCACAACAATTTGTGAAAATAAAAAATGTCCAATAATTATATCATATCAAATATTGAGTAATTCAATTTTTGATATTTATTTTTCCGGTAATTTTATTGTGGTTTACTTATTATTTTCTAAATATATAAATTTGATGCATATATATAGACTTATTAAAGTTAACCGAACTCGAAATAGGCCCCGCGCGAATGGAGATTAGTGTGTTATGTCCCGAAAAATCATGACCCAATAAAAACAAACCAGAAGAAAATAAAAATCAAACCCGACAAAAATCCAAAGTCGACCATTTTGACTTATTTTTAATCTGACTTTGTCATTCTCAATTCGACACCTATCATTTTAGTTGGGACCCATGACATATTTAGATAATTGTTAAAATTTTGAATCAACATTTTTTTATTATAACCCTTAAACTGATATGCTGGTCTTTTTAAATATAAAAAATATATTTTACGAACACAAAAAAAATTATGTAACTTATAAAAAAAAAAAAAAATTAATGTTAAGAAAAAAAAATAAAAGCCCATGACCCCTACCATACCAGACCAGATTATGAGAAAGGGTTACATATGGATCCCGGGGTCGTTCCATTCCATATAGGATTAGCAATAGGCGAAATTGAACCCGCTTTTTACATCCCTTGTTATTTGGGTGACCCAAACTTGATCCGAACCCTACATGACCCAAAACGAAAATGATCCAACTTGAAATGACCCAACCTGAAAAACGACCCAACCAACAAAGACCTAACCCTGAACACGAATCAGCGCTTGTATTTTCAAAAGTCCTTGTATGAGACCGTCTTATCATAAGACGGGCCCATACAAGTAGCGCCTTTGATAAGTGCGATTATTTGCACTTATTCATGTTATTTTTGTGCTCTTTATGTGATGTTTTAGTGGATTTTAGGTGGTGTAGATAGTGTTATTTGATATTTTTTGTCTCATATGTTTAATATTGTATTTTATGTAATTTTAAGGCAAAAATCAAAGTTTTATTAGGTTCTGGGGGTGATAAGGGGTGAAGGCTTGGAGAAATGGCGTAAGACCCCTAAAAGAAGTGAAGAAATTAAGCCAAACAAGCCCCAAGGGAAATAAACAAGTCGTAGCTAAGCCGTGTCAAAAAGCCACGACCCGTCACTCAACTACTAGAGTCCAGAACAAAAGCGACGAGTCTTCCCTAATTTGCCACGACTCGTCGCACATATACACTGAAGTTATCAGAGCATTCCAGAGCCAAAGCAACGAGTCGTCTCCAACTTGCCACGACTCGTCGCATATTCACTGAGCTCACATACCTCAGGCAGAACAAAAGCGACGACTCATCGCCCCTGATGTCATGAATCGTCGCCATCACGTCAGGTGCCTTTTTCGTGCGTTTTGACGGTTACTTTTTGGAGCCACTATAAATAGTAGTAATTATTTTTTATCTTTGTTCGCCCCTGATATCAAAAAGTCACTTTTCATTTTTAATTTTCAGGAATTTCTTTTTGTTCTTCTTCTTTTAGAGCTTTTATTGTTGAACTAAATTGTCACATTTAATTTCTTTGCAATTTACATTTATGTTCTTCTCCATTAGTAAGTTTTCTTAATTTATTGCTTTATTATTTATCTTTGTGCATTAAAATTACTCATTATTTCCATGTTTAGTATTTCAATTAGGGTTTCATTCATCATTAATTGCATGTTCATCATCATGTTTAGTGAGTAGTTTTCTTCTCTAGGGTTAGGGTATAAACCCTAATTCAAAGCATGGAATGATATTTTATCAATTAATTGTGTGAAATTTGGGTCTATGATTAAATCTATGCTTAATGAATCTTAGTTTAAATATCTTTATTAACTTTTTCAATAAAACGAAAGTTTGAGATTATGATTAATTTAAAATTGAGATATATTTAAGTTAAATTTCTATTAGTTTAGCCAATAAAACGGAAGTTTCAGTATTAACACTAGTAAGGTCTTAAACCGATATTGATCAATAGAGCGGAATCTTGAGATTAATTAGATCACGTTTAATTATGCCAAAGACTCAAATTCATACAATTATGTGAGTACTTGACTCCTATGTTAGAATTAGGTGATTCCCGACGCCCTAAAATTTGTCTTATTATTATTATTATTATTATTATTATTATTATTATTATTATTATTATTAGAGAAAATTCTATAAAACTACCTTTTCTATACCTGTTTTTGCAAAAAACTACCTTATGTAATTTTTTTTCCAAAAAACTACCTTATGTAATACTTATCTTTGCAAAAGAGTACCATTTGACGGATTTGAATGTTTGACCGTCAATATAGACGTTTGACTTTCACGTGGCAAGCACGTGCCCCTTTTATATCTATCCCTTCCTTCATTTCAGAAATTCCATGCCATTTTTCCCCTTCCTCCTTCGAAAAAAGCCCTAATTTTTCCCTTTCCTCTTCGAAATCCCCCAAATTACTCCCCTTATTCTTCAAAAAACCCTAAATTAATCTCGTTTTTCTTCGAAAAACCTTAAATTTTTGCTAGTAATTAGTAATGTCATCTTCTTCCTCAACCCAAAACTCGAAACCTGAAATCTGTGGCTGTGGAGTTCCCTTTGCAATGAGGGTTTCATGGACCAAGGATAATCCAGGAAGAAGGTTTAACAGTTGCGTGTTTTATGATCCTGATACAAATTGGAGGGGATGCAAGAAGTTTAAATGGGTTGATCAACCTGAAATGGCTGTTTGGCAAAGAGAAGTGACGAACAAGCTTGTGGAGGAGAAGCGACAATTGGCAACCGAAATCAAGATCTTGACATCAAGGGTTTGTTGCTTGGAACATGAAAAGGAACAAGCAATTTCAGAAATTAAAAGGATTAAGAAGAAATGGATGATTGAGAGGAAGCATGGAAATCAGTTTACAAGCTTTGCATTAGGGTTTTTCGTTTGTTTTTTGTTAGTGTTTGTTGTATTAATCAAGGCTATTATTTGAAGTTTAGGACCTATTTAAGAATAATTGTAACAGTGATTTGGGTATTGTAAATTGTTCATGATCATTGAATGAATTAATCTTTTATTTTGTCAATTTAATTTCTTTTGCAGGTTGTGTTTGCTGTTTGTTGTTTGGTGTGTTTATTTGTTTGGTGTGTTTTTGCTGTGTATGGTTAATGTAATGTGGGTTGTTGTGGTTGCTGTGTGTTTGATGTTTTTGGTGTGTTTGGTGTTTTTGCTGTAATGTGTATGGTTAATGTTGTGATTCAGCCTTAAACAAAATCAGTTCAGCACATGATGAACATTGATCTGAAATTGATTCAAGGCTGTAATGTACTGTAATGATCAATTGATTTGAACATTGATCCTGATACACACATACAGCACATATAGCATGTTGCTTTGATTACCCTTGTTAGCTGATTCAGTAGCATCTTACTCAGTAGCTGATTCATCAAGTTGCTGTCATGGCATGTTCATCTAATCTTCTGCAAATTGATCATGATACACGCATACAACACATATCTAATGTAATGATCTTAATCAGCACATATAGCATGTTGCTTTGATTACCCTTGGTAGCTGATTCAGCAAGTTGCTTTGATACACACATACAGCACATACAACATGTATTGATTCAACTATTATACAGCATGTTAGGCTATGTGATACAGCATGTATTGATTCACTTTGATACAGCAGCTATTTTGTTATTTGTTAGGCTATGTGATCAGAACAATTCATTCTTACTAAATGAACTCAACACAATCACATTGATCTGAACATTGATCCACTATGAACAGCACAGCACAGCACACTCAACACAATCACATTGATCTCAGTGTATGTCTTACATTAATTCAGCAAAGCACAAATCTCCACAGAACATTTGATTACATGCTGTTCTTCTAAAAATAGAGTATATGTCTTACATTAATTCAGCACATTAAATTCAAAGAAACATAGTACATTATCAATTCAAATACAGCTCTATATTTGACTTTGTTGATCCACTATACATGAAGTGCATGTTGCTGTTCCGGTTTGCGTTTGTTGACTGCTGGTGCAAGGATTTCCCATTTTAGGCCTTCCACCCTTTGACTTTCCCCCAGTTGGATTTGATTTTGCTGGATTCTTGCATTTTCTTTTGTTGTGGCCTAAGTTACCGCAATTACCACATCTTCGTTGCTTTAATTCTCGAACAACATTTACAGGATTGTTACCTCCTTTACCTTCATCGTTTTCCTTTTTTCTTTTCTTCATTTTAGGCCTTCCAGGCATCTTTCGAAATGGTGGAGGAAGAGGTTTTGCTAAAGTGGTTGTCGGCCACATTTCGCGTCCTGGCATACCATAAAACTTCGGAGCATACGTCTTTGCATACATTTCTACAAGATACGCTTGATGGACAAATTCAGTAGCATCCAATTTTCTAATACAAATACAAGCCATGGCATGTTTGCAAGGGATCCCAAGAAGATTCCAACTTCCACAGAGGCATGTCTTATTGGTCAAATTCACAACGTAACTTTTTTCATCATCGTCCACCTCAAACTCAGACACATCCACTGGGATTACTCTCAAACCATATATTTCCTTTGAATTTTTTTCAATCATTTTGGAGATTGTTGGCATTAACACACCTCTAAAGTTACCCAATCCTTCTCTTTTGGCTGCACTCCGTTGCATCACATATCTCCTAATCCACTCCATAAGAGAAATGATGGGCTTTCCCCTAGCTTCTACTAACACATTATTAAATGACTCACAACAATTATTTAACAACATCCCAGACTTACTCCTAATAGGAAAAGCATGCCTAGACCAGTGTTTAGCAGGAATAGCAGCTAGATATTCATATGCTTGAACAGAAATATTCTTTATTTGATTCATTTCTCTATCAAAATCAAACTGTAAAGGGTAAGATCAACACTAATTAGTTCAACACTAAAATCAAACTGTAAAAGTTAAATTATGAAACATCCATACCTTGTTGTAAGCTCTTGCTGCTTTCCAAAAGTGATGCTTGTACAACTCTCCAGGGAACTTAATCTTAAAGTTAGCCCATATATGCCTACAGCAGAACCTAATTTCGGCTTCAGGAATCACTGCGTTTAAAGCTTCAATCAAACCCTACATTGTGAACACATTAGCATTTAGAATGTTAATTAGAATTCAAACAAATTATAGAAATCAAACAACTAAGTTCATACCTTTTGCCTATCGCTCATGAAGGTAAAATCTTCACATCCTGCTTGCACCCCACTACTTGATGAACTAACCGACTTTAGGTCTTCTACAAGGAGATTTAGAAACCAAGTCCAAGTTTCTACGTTTTCTGTTTCGACGACAGCCCATGCAACAGGGAAGATGTTATTGTTCCCATCTTTACCTACAGCGGTAAGCAAAATCCCAGGAAATTGTCCCTTCAAATGCGCCCCATCAACACATATAATAGGCCTACAGCCAGCAACAAAACCCTCCTTACATGCTGGCAAACATATATACATCCTTTGAAACAAGGGTGGAGGTGTCTCTATTCCGATGCATTTGACGATTGCAGTGCTTCCAGGGTTATACCTCCTTATTGCTTCCGCATAATCCCACACCCTGCTATACTCTTCACTAGCATCACCGACTAACATTTTCTTTGCAATTCTTTTAGCCATGTAGCATTTAGAATATTTCACTTCACAACCTAACTCCCTGTTTACCCGTTTCTTAAATGCTTTTAATTCCCAATTTGGATTTTCCCTCCAATCCTGTATGTATTTCTCAGCTAAATACAAAGCAGTGACTTTGTTATTTTGGTGTTGGTGAGCACAAGTGTGCTCGGGAAAATAACTCCTTATTTGAAGTGTCTCCTCATCTTTCAACTTCACAGCATGAACCTTAAAAAAACACTTCTTATCGTTCCCACAAACACAGTTCACAATTCTACCTTTCGATTTAACGCAATCGCATCTATTGTAGCAATAAACAGTTATCCTAGATCTACCATTATGCAGGTAACAATAATTGTAACCACATTCAATAGCATGGTACCTTAACGCTTTTCTAAAGACATATGTAGAAGGGAACTTAAGGCCTAAAGACAAAACGATCTTACCCTTAAAATCAACCTCAGGATTGAATGTAGGATAGCTTGCTATACCTTCCTCATCAACATTCAATGCACCCAAATCAACATCTTCAAGCTCCAATTCATCATCATTAACGTATATGTCTCTATTGTTTTCCTCATCAACCTCCTTATCTACTAACAATCTAATTTCATCATCACCTATAAACACATCATCAAGACCATAAACTACATTTTCTGCAAACAAATCTGAATCATGCTCATATTCATCCTCATCACCGCAATTGTAGTCATCATCACTGCTAACCTCAGATTCAGAATGTTCTTGTTGTAGGGTTAAACCTTTTTTCCAGATTTTCAATTTCTTCATTTTACAGATTTATCTAATTTAAGAAACCATTATACATTATTCTCAAGCAACAACAATCAATTAACAAATGACAACATAAAAACAAGAAATTAATAACAAAAATTAAAGCAGCATTTGAAATGAAGGCTCGACATTACAGACAACAGAAAATTTAAAAAAAGAAGAAAAAATCCGTAATTCAGTGGTGAAACATACCTCTAAATGTTAGACGCTTCAGCTGGAAGATGTCTCAACGAACAAGAGAGCGAATTGAAGAGCTTTGAACAGCTATTTCGAAGAGGATAACCCGCTTTCTTCGAAGAAGAAGAGAAAAGCTTATGGAATTCGAAAATGGATTCTGAAATGATGAGCACAGCAATGAAGAAGGAAGCACAAATTAATTGGTCACGTGCTTCACACGTGATAGTCAACGTCAGTTTTGACGGTCAACACTAACCAATCCGTTAATAGGTACTCTTTTGCAAACAATATTATTACATAAGGTAGTTTTTTGAAAAAAAAAATAAAAAAGGTAGTTTTATGCAAAAGCAGGTATAGAATAGGTAGTTTTATAGAATTTTTCCTTATTATTATTATTATTATTATTGTTATTATTTTCCTATTAGTCATTGCTTTAGCTTTGATTATTAGTTTTAATTGCATTGTAGTATTAGTTTCTCAACCCAACTTCTTGTTGATCCGTGTCTCGTAGTAATAAATCGAACAAATTAGTTAATTCGCTTCCCTGAGTTCAACCAGTATAGCTACACGTACACTCGCTTGCGGTTATTAAAATTTACACATCAACCTTTAAAAAAATTAATTAAGTAAATGAATTTTTTATTTTCAGTATTTTTAAAAAACTAAATATTAGACCAGCTAATATTAAACGTCTTACGATGAGACAATCTAAATAAAGAATTTGTCTTGTTTTTATATGAAATAATTTAAATTCTTACATTACTTCTGCTATTTTATAATTTTAGTTAAATACATCCTGCCACAAAATTAAGTTAATAATAATAAGGAACAAGTACCTAAAATAATCCAACCTTTTTAGGATTTTCCTACAATAATTCATCTTTGATTAATCATGAATAATTCCAATTTAGAGGGTATTTTCCTTTAGTAAACCCGGTAACCCTATAACTTATTATAGCAAATTGTATTTTAAAAAAAAAGATAAAATAAAATAAAATATTGAATAAAATGTGAAAAAATTATTAAAAATTTTCTGATTTTTTTAATTATTTAGAATGTTTATGTGAATTTTTTAAAATTTTTTCTCTAATTTTACATTAATTTTTAATTTATTTTTTTGGTGAATTACCTACTATAGTAGGTATGAGGTTACCCAAGCTTACTCTAGGCAAATATTCCTTAAATTTAGAATTATTCATGATTAATCAATTGGTGGGATTATTATAGAAAAATCATAACAATGTTAAATTATTAAAAGTAATTTTTTCTAATATAAAAGAAGTATATAACTACTCCTATTAAATTTTAGAAAAATACAACGACAAAGTAAAGCTAATAATAATAAAAAATATTATGTTTAAGTCCAACAATCTAAAACCCTTAATACATAAATAGATGAAAACTAAGGATTAATTAATAGCCTTAATTATCAAGGCAGAGTCTTCTTCTTCAAAAACATTTTAGCAGTAAGCCCACAAGAAAGAGCATTACTAGGAATACCCTTTACTCTCTCAACCGATGAAGCAAACACCACTCCCATACCCATATGCAAATGTGGTTCTATATGACAATGAAACGCCCAAGCACCAGGATTATCAGCCACAAACCTTATTACAGTCCATCCAAATGGAAATATCACTACTGTATTCCTTAATGGAGGATTCTTCACATTTAGTTTTCCCTCATCTTTTTCACTAAACTTCCCTTCTCCATAACCCAACACCCAAAAATCATGCCCATGTAAATGCCATGGATGAATTTCACTTACATTTACTGCTAATGCATTTGCATTTTGTAATACAATGTCAATAATACTTTTGTACTTTATCTTATAAACACCGTTTCCAAACGTGGCATTCTGGTTTGGGGCTTGTTTCATTACATCGTATGATGATGGGTAATTCTCGGGCGGGTTGCTTTGGTTGAAGGTCCGTTTAAGCCCGAATCGAATCGAACCTAAGTAAGGAGTGGGAGGAAATACGAATGAGACATTGTTTATAGCCCATTTGATGTAACCGTTGATTCTGTTTTGTGTGTTGAGGAGGATGATCCGACGGTTGTAATTTTTTGGGGGTGTTGGGGATCCCATTAGGGCAAATATTTTGTTTGAGAAGGATTTACTGTGAGTGTAGTTATTCCATGTGGGAGTGATTGGGGGTGGTTTTGTAGGGAAGTTTGAAGCAGAAGTTGTTTTGTAATGAAGTAAAGTGAGAGCTGGGGGAGTTCTTGGTTGTCTTCCTCTAACACCAATTGAAATCCAATAATTTTGATTAGGGTCTTGGTTTGTGTTTATTAATACCGAGTAGCTTTCTCCTGAGTAAATGTCTAAATTGTCTACTGTGAATGGTTGTACATAGTTTCCATCGGCTTCTACTACTATCATTTTGTGATTCTGCAAATAATAAATTCACCGTTTTTAAATAAAAAATAAAACAAAATTGATTCCACTGGATCGCTTTAAAAATAATTTTTATTTGTTTATCATATATTTCCTTCATTTTCTAAAGAAGTTTCCACAAGAAATATTTATGGAAATTAAGAAAATTTAGCACCTGTTCACTTTCACCATCGAATGAACAATCTCCCATGTTCTGCATTTATAATCTATTTGGAGTGATGTTTTACCATGTTAAGTTGTTAACATATTGAAATTGGTAAACCTATTGAAGTTTAACTTGTTTAAGTTGGTGTTTTGTGTTGCTTAAGCTAGTATTTTGACTTATATAAGTTGGTGTTTAACATACTAAAGTTGGTATTTTAACTTATTAAAGTTAATGATTTAACCGATTGAAATTAGTATTTTAACTTGTTAAAGTTAATGATTTAACTTGTTGAAGTTGATATTTTAACCTGTTGAAATTGGTATTTTAAAGTTTGTGTGTTAACCAACTACAATAGGTTTTACACCAACTTCAATAGGTTAAAACATCAACTTCAATAGGTTAACAACTTAACATGTTAAAACAACAACTTTACAGGTTAAAACACTAATTCCAAATTGTATAATGTTAGTAAATTGGACCTCGAAAACTGTCTCTTAAAAGACTAATTGTAACCTAATAATGTGCAAAATGTACATTTTATTTTATTAGTTTATATATATATAAGATAAAAGATAAGAATGATGGTTGGTTGGAACTCTACTCTATAAGGTATTGATTTAGAGTAGTATTTACGGTTTCTTCATTAGGAATATAGTCTATAATCATACTTCTATTAAGTATGAAGTGAGACAACCCCAAAGTGTCATATTTTTTCCATTACTATTATCCAATGGTCATGTGACAATCATTAATAACACTAAATTCATAATAAAATTAAGGGCATTAAAATTTGATTGTTTTAATCAACTTATTTGACCAATTGATACATATTGATTATTACGTTATAATACTAATAATAAAAAAGATTACTTACTCCAATGGCAAAGTTGAGTGAAGCAAGAGCGGTAGTACTTGCGAGTCTGATTCTATAAGTCTTGTTTGGTAACACAGAAAGCAGCTCAGGAGCACATTGCTCATGCCCTTTGAAATTGCATTTAGTCGATGATGAGTTGCCAAAATTTGGCTTCAAAGAACAATTGTATTGTCCTCTTCCATTGATCAGTAGTGTCTGGTACATTACATCTTCTCATTTTGTTAGTTAAATTTGATTTTTTGCATAATTTTAAAAATAATTATAAATAAGTTCTAAAAAATGATAAAAAAAAATACTATATTATAAATCCTATAACATTGAGTACCTGAGGTTCACCAATCCATCGAAAAGGATTGGAAGAGAGACCAAGTTCTTGGTCATGCGCACTTTGATGCCACCAATCACTCAATAACAAATTGAATTCTCCATCATAATGGAAAGGCTCATTTTCTCCCTCACTTTTTTCTACTATTAGTGAACCATATAGTCCTGATGATCTTTGCATCCCATAATGTCCATGGTAAAAATATGTTCCAACCTAAGTCAAATTCATACCATATCATATCATCATAATTCGTAAATCCGACATATAGCAAGGGTAGGGGAGTAGGCACATATGTCATTTGATCCTACTTGATTTTTCTAATTCTTTAAAATTTAGGTATATTTGATCCTACGTGATTCTTCTAATTCTTTAAAATTTAGGTATATTTAATCCTACGTGATTCTTCTAATTCTTTAAAATTTAGGTATATTTGATCCTACGTGATTCTTCTAATTCTGTAAAATTTAGGTATATTTGCTATATGCTATGTATTCCATGGAACTTAATTGACATTTAGATTACTCGAGAAAGTATCTAAAAGTGTTAATATATTCTTATATTAACATTTATCATCAATGTGAATGAGTATAAATGTAAGGTAGGCTTTTTTGTGTTGATTTGTCAGAATGTTTTTTGTCTGTGAGCTACTTTAAAAACATTGATTTTTTTGGCTCCAATTTAAATTTCTTAGTCGAATAATAACTATCACGAATTCTTGTGAAAGACCATCTCAATTTGGATCCGCCCATAAAGGAAAATGTAAAGTTTGTTACTCGGTGGGCATTAAGAATATTATAAGTAAGTATTTCAGATATTATAAATACTGCACGCTTAGTTGGTGGACATTAAGTATATTATAAGTAAGCATTAAGAATGATGTAATAGACATTGAGGATAATGTAAGTAGGCATTAAAGATACCGTAAGTAGTCATTTAAGGATGTTGAAAGTAGGAATTAAGGATACTGCAAATAGACATGAAGGATATAGTAAGTGGGCATTAAGGATGATTAAGTAGATAATAAGCATACATTTAGTAGACATTAAGCTTTAACAGACTAGACTTAAGAGACGTCTCTCAGAAAGGCGGTCTCTCAGAAGACTAGCTGAATAATTATTTGGCATTTTTAAACTTTATATATTCACTTTATTTACTTATGACAATTGGACATAAAATGACAAATTAAATGGTATATTTGCAAAATTTTCATTTATAATATAAAGTCTAGATCTGCTAGACTGCTACTGAGCAAGGGTTCGGGGTATCGAATTAACAAACCATGTACATTCCCCTCCGAAATTTAAAATAAAAATTATATTAAAAAATAAAGTCTCAAAAATTATTATGCATTTTAATTTTACCTTGTCAACTTTGAATCTGTAAGTAAAAGTCTCTCCAGGATTAATGGGACATTGAGAGATTGAAGCAGTACCATCTGCCCATGGTGTCCCTAACTGTAATATAAACAAATCTAAAGAATTAGTGCTTTTGTTCGGCCTACTTTTATAAATTATAACATAAAATTTGATTTCATTTTAAGGTTATACTCCTCTTATTCATCTTAAGTGTCTCATTTTCTTATCGAGTCAAGTTATCTTAAGTGTCTCATTTCTATTTTGAATGTTAACTTTACCAGTTTATTCCTATTAAACTTAACTTTTTTACACCTTTACACTTACCAATCCCACTTTACACCTATAAAAATTTAAAAATTCTATACTTTTCTCTTACACATATAATCTCATTTAACCATCTAAAATATAGTGAAAAGTCAAATGAAACACTAAGAAGTAAGGGAGTATAAAAATATATATTCAGTACGGATCACAGGTGCACATGGTAAGATTCCAGTGCTGTAAAAAACGGTTTAGGTTGCATCGATAATCATAGAAGTATAAAACACTCATGCTTTACGAAATCTATTATACAATCCCATCAATCAAAAAAGTTATTGTGGAATTTGTCTCTATTTTCAATTTTGTTTAGTAAAGTTACAGAAATACCTAATTACCTAATTAATTACCGTAATTAATAAATTATCACAAAAAATACAAAAAAAAATATAAAATAATAAAATTTAAAAAAGTTTTTTAAAGTAACCATCAAATTCTACCACATAACCGTTATTTGTTAACTTTTTAAATCATTGTTATTTATAAGACCCCCAATTTGATAATTTTTCTTGTTTAGACCCTTCTATAGTTTCAACTTACAAATGACAAATACTCTTTTTTTTTTTTAAATATATTCTAATTCAGATATTTGTCTCTCTTATTTTAGACCAGTCGTAAATGAATAAAATTTAATAAAAAGAGAAATTAATTTGAAATATTAAACAAAATATAAGTGGAGTATATATACGTGGTTAAGATGGAGACAAAACATAAGATTGTATTTGTACATGAGATTAAAAAAAGTAAATGAGGCTATTAGCATAAGAGAAAATAATCTAAAATTTGTGTAACGGTTTTAAATGAAAAGTGACGTAAAATAAAAGGGACAGAGAGAGTATTTAATTTATTTTTTTGGTATTATACATTTTCTAACTGTAACATCTATATAACACCCTCATTATTCTCATTTGTCTTGATATACTCACAAAATGTACTCGTAGCAAATACTATGAATTAAAAAGAATATAGTTGTAGTTCTGTTTTTTAAGGTAGGTTAAAAGCTTAGGTGAATTAAACCAAATACTTTTACCTCAAAAAAAACAATATTTATTTTAATTAACAAAAAGTACGAATATTACTTAACTCTAATATGCGTGTTAGGGTGTATATATATATATATATATATTTGATCAAGAAAAATGGGAAATAGGGGCAAAAATATATAAATTCTTATTAGAATGTATAATATATTATGGGGTTTCAACCGTATCAATATAACTTAAGTTCATAGTTAAAATCCCAAAATATTTTATACTCTACCGATTCGTTAAGAATTATAAATATATTTTTACTGCTAGCTACTTCCTAAATCTATGGCTTTTTGGTCTAATTAGTGAGTTTTGAAGATGAAATTTTTAATTACACTTAATTTAATTCAAAAGTGGGCCTACTTTTTGAAAGAAATTCATTTAAATTTTAATCACATAACTTTTAGATTAAGGAATAATAATTTGTGTAGTAGTAAAGTTTCGACCACGCATGTTCATACAAACGAAACAACAATAGAAAGCAATCATTCTTATATGTAATGGTGCAATAAGTAAGACAGAGGAAAAGTTTTATTAACATGGACATTGGACAACATATACTACTATGATACATAATTAAATACTTAAAAGATATGTATTTCATGTAAAATGAAAAATCATTTTCTAAATAAGTTAGGATAGAAATATGGGAATAAAACTAAAAATAAAAATATAATAAAATATATTCATATGAGATCTTATTAAATTCGTTTTAATGTAATTTTTTTATCATAAACTTTTTATAATTTTTATAAATCTATTTAATAATTTTGAGAATAAAAACTTATTTAATTGATACTAATTAATAAAGAAATTTAAACTTTCTAGAAAATGCGAAAAATACAACAAAAATTTAAATTGCAACGAACAAATGCTCGACAAAACCTTCCTTAGCTTATGACGATGACATAGAAACCGCGCGCCTTAGGTTGTCGCCCATTCTTTTAAATAAATTTTTTTACTAACTTTTTTAAAAAACAATAGCTATGGTCTAATCATAGCCTTAGACCATCACCAGCAGGAACTACGGCCTGGGGTTGTAGTCAAGCCTTACCATTTTAAATTTTTTAGTTTTTATTTTATTTTTAATTTTTATAATTTTTTATTTAATAATGACGGCTTGGGGTTTTAGTGCAATTTTTGGTGCGATTATTAGTCGTAGTCAGGTCAAGGTTTCTCATTTTGAATTTCACATGACTTATTATTCTTTTGGATTTTTCAAGATTTTTTCTCATTTTGGATTTTTCAAGAATAAATTCATCATAAATAACTATTCAAAAATAGAAGAAAATTTTTTTATTTGAATTTGCATTATCTATATTGATTAATTTAAAATATAACTTAAATTCTATTAATAAAAAAATATAAATTACATAGATATAAAACTTAATATAGTACAATATTTCATTATAAACTTATAAATATATTTATTATAAATAATATTAATATTTATTGAAAAATAAATATTATTAATATATATTAAAAAAATAAATAATATTATATTCATAATAATGTTGATATTTATTATAAAATAAAATATTTAATAAATTAACAATTAACACGTATAGATTATATTCAAGAGACAATTTTTTTTGGAATTGGTAACGGCATGGCAACGTCGCTAATTATTTTTAAAATCTGCTGTAAGATGGCGATGATATAGGAAGTTGCCAATCTAAATGATGTGTTAGCGTTGCTGTTTAATTTGGCTCCAACTTAAATGACGACAAGTAAAAAATTGCTACTTGGCGGTCGCTAAAATCATTTAGCATCCGCTAGCCCTTAAAACTATACGAGACAAGTTATTTTCTAAGGAAAGATACTTCCGGTATTAATTAAATTCTAATATTAATGGATCGAGTCCTTCCAATTAATGTATACAAAAAATTAAATAAGTTTAGAAATTAAATGAAAAAGAGATACGAATATGACATTGAGTAGGCTGATGGGATTCCACATAGATCTTAGTTTACTTCCTACACTTAAATGCACTACCCCAAATCTCATTGCCACTATAATACACAATTTCCTAGTTGTTTACTTTAAATTATTTTGGAGTATTTTTGGAAAGGGGTGGTTTGAATTACCTTATTTTAATGACAAGTTATACCACCAATAAATATATAATTTATACATAATCTTCCATAATTTACGGTAACATATTATATAAAATAAAATTCCGTCCAAAAATATAGTTTTAAAATGTTGCAAGATTAGAAATGGCGCTTTTCTGCTATTTAACCTTATTTGTTTCTATACAAAAACTAAAAACATGTATATAGTTTAAAGTAGTGTAATATTTAAAAATAAAAGAGAAATTAAAAAGTTAAAGTAATAATCTTATTTTTAAAAATTAAAATAAGCAAATTAATTAGAACGAATTAAAATGGAAAATTCAAAAAAAATAAATGAGACAAAAAAGTAGTTAATAAAAAATGTACTAAATAATCAATCAAAAAATTGTTAAGGGGACAACTTAACAATTAACTTAAGCCATAACACTAGGGTGGATGAAATTTGAACTCGTGATTTTCCCTCTAGTACCAAGTCAGAAAAAGCATCTTATGGACCAAAAACTTAAATTAATAAATATAACCCCACGATATATTATACACTCTTTCAATAATACATTTTACTACGGAAAAAAACAAGATAAAATAAATAATAAAAGGAAGAATGAGTGACCTGTCTAATTCCATGCCAATGAATAACAACACCTTCAGTACCAAGCTTGTTAGTAAGATCAACTTGAATGGTATCACCCACATAAGCCCGAATGGTTGGGCCTGGAAACTGACCATTAATACCCAATACAACCCGCTCCTCACAATCGGGGGCCCAAAACATGTACTCCACCTCCCATTCGAAATGTCTGGTCTTGGCAGCTGTTGATACAAACACCATTATAGACATGATAGTGCACCATAATGTCACCATTAGTAATGCATTCCTTGGCCTTATTAACTTAACCAGGGAACACCAAAATGCACCCAACTTGAACTTGCCCATGTTTTGAGTAGAAGAAAAGAAAAAGAGGGTCTAGTATTATTACAAGGAAATAGGTTTAGTTTTTTGTACTTGTATTTACAAGTATGTGCTAGCTTATATAGCCTAGATTAGCTACTTTTTCTTGCATCTTGGATATCCTTTACAAATACCTTTTTTTATTGCTAAACTGATAAAGATATTAATGTGTTTTATAATACTTACACAGTTACACTATTTCTGCTTTTGATAAAAAAATAATTTAATAATTCTCTATTTTACTCCTATTTTATTACTCTCTCTGATCCTATTCATTATAAGTGTTCCATTTGCTTTATGCGCTCTATCCAATGCACTTATTCAATTTTTAAAACCTCTAATTGTGTATAATTCAAAATTTTGAAAAGTTGATATAAATAATTCTTGTATTTAGACGAATCAAATAAGATCTCAGTTGACTATGTTTTAACTTATAGATTAATAATAAAATACAAATAAGAGTAAGAAATGAATAGTTTTCAAAAAGCAAATAGAACACTTGTGGTGAATAGGAGGAAGTATTACTCATCACATGATTACCTTTTCACCTATTTTCAGGGTGTATTTAGACCCGGCCTAGCATGTGGTATGGGTTGGGTCATAAATAATAAAATAGTATGTTAAATTGATGTTCAATGTTCGAACCCATAACCTTCTATGATCTTTGACAATAGCGTTTTTAGTCAATTACACCATGCCAACGAGAGATCATATAATATTGGCCAGTTGATAAATATTTTCTAGATTCGCCCCTGCCTATCATCTAAAGGGCTAAATACACAAAAATACATTAACAGATAATTTATTTTCTTAATTTTTATGTCACGATTAAAAGGTGCAAATAATTAATAACGGAGGTAACTGGGCATGGTGGCAAATTATTGGTGGTATTGTTGTCCCATTCATTTTTTTTTTAATTACCCTTGTTTTAATTTTTAGTTTGATGAGAATATGTATGATTAGAGACTGAATTATCATCATCATATTCAGTGTATCTTTCTCATAGACAACTATGGTCAGGATTATGGGGAGGGAAGATAAATGACAACTCATACCTATATAGGAGAGTGCGGTCAAAGAGTCCCTCGGCTCAAAAAAAATCTTCAAAGAGAGAGGAACATGCAACTATCCCAAAGCCTGCAATAATTAGAGACTGAATGTGTATTTTTATTTTAAAATTGCAAATAATTACATTAATATGATAAAAATATATATCTTTTCATTTTGAGTTTGCATCACTCTATATAATTAATTATTTTTCTATTTTGTTGAAATTATTTTATTTTTAGTTAATATCATACTAGAATTTCTACACTTTTCTTTAATTATATCCACCTTACCCATAACCAAGTTATTTAACACATTTTTTTTTTAATTTTTCCGTAATATATAACTTTTTAATTTGTTCATCCTTTAAAAAGCACTCCAGTTATATAAGTACTTCATTGCAAATCGGAGGATTCAAGAGACAATAATTTTGATAAGAGTAATAATAAACTATTGGTGTAAAAAAAAGTTAAAATTAGATGAATAAAATATTGGTGAATTACAAGAATTGATTTGATAATGAAATTTAAGAATGTAAGTTAAGAGATAAAATGGCACTAATGATACATAATTATTTTATTAAAAAGAATGATGCTAATACTCTTAAATTCCTCTATTTTTTGCCTTTTTCTCCGTGCTTTATAATCATCATTCCTTACTGAACTAATACTGCCTTGCTCTGCTTGGTAATCAATGTCCATGCTTATTTTTCTTATTAATTATTGTTACCTATTTTTTTAATTGTACCATTTGATTTTATTATTTATATATGTCGGTAATTGTTAGTATCTCTAATTATAAAAAATCAAAAATTATAAAAATTAAAAGTTAATAAATTATAATTGAGATGATTCAAATAAATTTGAGGAAGGTGTAGACTAGTAGACGTTTATAAATGAAATTTGAGGAAGTGTAATAATCATCATCATCTACCTAATATCTTGCTTGAAAATGGGTTTGGGTGTAGAAATATAACGGATAATCTATACTAGTATTCTCTTCAAAGAGAAAACTAGAGAAATGTGGTTAATTTTACTCCAAAAGAAAAGAGCCTTGAGAAAGAATAAGCTACCTGAAAAAAACAACGTACATTAACAAGAGTAGTTCTGAAACAATATAATAAATAGGATGAGTAAATAAATAGATAAAAAAAAGCGTGAAGAAAAACAACTAAATAAACTAAAGAAACTATTAGTAATGATGAATTGCATAATGGCTTGTGAGTTGTGACATTCTATTTTAATGAAATGAAATGAGGCACGAGTAAGAGCTCCTTTAGCTGGCGCCTGGCAATATTTACTCTCTATTTGATGATTATCCAATATTATAATCTCACTATCATTTTGCAAAGACTAAAGGTTTCATTAATTAAATATAGATGCTGCATGAAATTAGGAATCAACCAGGCCATTAAGTGATAAAATAATAAAAAATTATTTAGAATGATTTAACTTTTCTGTTGTATTTTGGAGAAAATTCTCCTTGTTAATTTATAATGTTTGGGTTATAATACTAGTCCTAACTATATTAGAAAACCTAGAGTAGCTAGAATAGAAAATATACAAAAATAATTCTAGACTATACAAAAATATACCTAAGGAAATAGAAAAATGTCCTCTATCACACCCCCGCAGTCATCGCGGGAGGAGGTCGAATGCTAAGACTGGATCAAAAGTCCAAAAATAATTCTTGTAGCAAACTGTTAGTGAAAATGTCAGCAAACTGATAACGCGTCGGAACATGGAGGACACGAATTTGTCCCAAAGCAACCTTTTCATGCACAAAATGGATGTCCATCTCAACATGTTTTGTGCTTTGATCTTTGATCAGGATTGCTAGACAAGTATATAGCACTAACACCTTTTCACGCACTAACGAGCCATAGCTAAAGTCAACACAGTACGAATAGTGGTCGGTTTAACAACCGGGCTAAATGTTTCATCGTAATCCACACCAACCTCCTGCGACTTGTCATCACAAACAAGACGAGCTTTGTGTCTCTCAAGATCACCGTTGAACTTATATTTATGACGAAATAACCACATGCAATTAACAATATTCACCCCGCAGGCTTTGGCACCAAGTCTCATGTTCCCGTTTTAATTAAAGCACTATACTCATCTTGCATGGCAGCATTCTAATTAGGATCAGTCAAGGCTATTTTATGTGACTTAGGAAGAGGGGATTTATTTGGAGGTGGGCTAGTGAGTAAACAACCATACTTGGGGTTTGGTTTAAAAATATCATGTCGAGATCGTGTTTGCATTTGAGGTGAGGAAGGAGGGGGTCTGGTGGGTTGAATTGGTTGGATCCCATGTAAAGGGGGAGTGGAATAAAATTGTGAAGATGAGGCATGGGTAGTATGTGAAGGAGTTGGGCTATGAGAAGTAGCATGATGGGGCGACAACGTGTGTTCTCCAAGTAAATTTTCAACTTGATTGGTTTTATTTGCTTGAAATTGGTGAAGATGGTTTATGGTAGGGGATAAATCATCTTGACCCAAAAAAATCATATGAAGTGTAAGGAGTGTTATTGAATTGTTTATAAAGAAAAGAATTTTCATCAAAGGTCACATGACGAGATATGATGATTTTATTAGAGGAAAGGTCCAAACATTGATATCCTCTATGTTCGGGATGATATCCTAAAAAGACACAAGGTGACGATCTAGGAGCTAATTTATTTGGTATAGTGGCAGCAGAAAGATTGGGAAAACATAAACACCCAAAGACTCTAATATGCTCATAAGATGGGGTTCGTCCATATAGGATGAAACAACCCAAACCAGCATAAATAGTATAATAATACTGTCTACAAAGCACAGCGGAAGACTTATAGAAGTCTGGGCTGAATCCGACCTGTGGCTAGATAGCCACAACAAACCAATATTAGAGTATTTAAAATTTTTTTACATAATTAAGTGATTAATATTTACAAAACATTTTGAAATTATACAATTTAATTTACAAACATTTAATTTGCATTATATATTTCAAAAAGAAGTTTTCGCCTCACACGTAACACATAATACAAGTAGGCAATCTCTCCACAACAGAGCTAACCTGAAAATGGTTCTATCCCCCATAAGGGATAGGCCCCATCAAAGACTGTCAACAATTGAATTGTTGAGTAATCCAACAAACTATTACATTTATATACAAGTCATTAACAAACATTTCCAATTTAATCTTTTGCTCATTTGGTAAATCCTTATAAAACATTAATTTATCAAAACTCAAACTCTTTTAAAAAGACCGTTTGATATTGACATAAATACGGTTCATAGCGAATAAAAATACGGCTATAACTTTACAAGTTAATAACGAAATAATATGGCAAATGAAACATGATTTCATTGCGAAACAAACAAAACTTTATATACCAAACGTGTTTATTCAAAACTCAGATTAAAACAATAATGAACAATAGCTTAAAAAGTGGGAATATAATGGACCGTCAAGGTGTAGGCTTGATCTAAATCCTGAAAACACGGGTAATCGTCGTCACCAAAAATACGGCTCTTAGAACGAAACGGGATCGGAGGCTCGAGACTGATCCGAATAACCATTATTACCTATTATCAAGTGATAGGATTTCACAATAATCCGGATATAAATATCCGTTGCCAATTCCCAAAAAAAAGGGACATTGTTCAATGTCGAACATTTCAATATAAAACAAAACAATAATTCAATTGATTTCTTTGAAATCAACAATCATACCTCATTTTTATAATACAATATTTCAAGACTTGTATTTTATAAATTAGTAACATACAAAACATGCTTTTGTAATCTCTTTAAATAAATACAATATTAACATATTTTTTAATCAAATATAATTTTTATAACATGATTAATTTTTATTAAAATCATTTTACAATACTAATAATATTATTACATAAACAAAACAATCAAACCAATATTTTTCCCATCATCAATTGAACATAAAGTTACTTGTATTAGCTTAAAAGATATTAGATGTTTGTAGGTTACCTTTAATGAGAAAGTTCTTCAACCAAAAATCAGATTAAAAAACCAAAGAATTTTATTAATGCATTTAAACAAACATCTTATATGCATCAAATTCTAACTCCAAAAGATAATAATCCAAGCACCCTTTTTACATCACCATCAATAATACTCAACAAACCATACCATCCATAATTACTCAATAAACAAACATAAAATAATCCTAAATACTTAATTAAAGGAATACCCAATTGAAATCCCAATTTGAACACTTTATCTCATAATTGATTATTCTCGATTTTCATGACAGTTTATTTGTATTTTGAACATAACTCTCTCATACAAATACATTTTGGGCGATTTAAGTGCCCACGCGATGAATACGCCAGAACCCAAAAACGGCCAAAAGAGGTTTGAAATCATCCAAGTACAGAGAGGACAAAATCTGATTTTTGAGAATTATAAGTGAACTTCGCTCTTAAACTTTAAACATGAATTAAATCCCAAATTGAAACCATCAATTAAATACTAAACCACTTGAATTAGAATTCAGAGATAACCCAAGACTGGATTAGAAACTTAAAATACTCAATTAACACTTATCAATTAACTAGAACAAATTGCACACAAACCCTAGCTGCTAACAAAAGAGGGATTTCGAATTTGAGGGTGTATCTAATGAATTTCAGATTTAGAAGAGTATAAATGTAATAGAATTGTTAAAAATTTGCAGAATTCCGATAGCTTAAAAGTGTTGTAGAGATTTGAGATGAAACTTTGATCTTGAAAGTGATGAGAAGGTTATAAAGCATGGTAAAATAATTACTGTTTTTATGTTTAATGAAATGAAATGTCATATTTCTTTGAAGGCTGAGTAAGACAAATAGACCTTGTATGTGTCTAACAAGGAATCACTTAAGTAATTAGTGTCGTCCACGACACCTCAACATGACACACCCAAAATGTATACTATATTTTACATTTTATCCCGGTTTACGAAATACTTTTGAGTGACTAAAATAAATATTGTAGGTAAAATCAAATAGTCTCACAAATTTTACTTTATTTAAACGTCATTTTGAATAAAATAAAGAAAACTTTAAATACGAGTCAAAATAATTAATAAAACAAATTATCATCTCTAAAATATTATTATACCCAATTTTCATTGTATAACTTACTTTAATCCCAAATCAAATACAACTGATACCCAAAGGTAATTGAAAAATTTACTAGTCCAAATAAAATATCGTATTTAAGATTTGATAATCCCAATCATATATAATTAATTACAATAAATTAAGCGGCTAATTTAAGGGCTATTTCATAGGACTTGAGCAGGAATATTGTTTTTAAGCACTTTGGTGGGTAATATATTGATGATATATGTCACTGTCTCAAGAGCATAAAAGTAGTAGGGCGGGGGTAGTGAAGCATGCAGAGCGAGAGTACGAGTAATATGATTGATGGTACGAATCATGCGCTCAGCTTTGCAATTTTGAGAGGAAGTATATAGACAAGAAGAACGAAAAACAATGCCATTACGGATACATAACAATTTGAAGGTAGGCCTTTCAAATTGAGTTTGGACATATGTACAAAAATTGAGAAGAGTTTGATAAACTTGAGATTAATAAAGTGAGAGGAAAAGCCCACACATAATGAGTATAATCATCTAAGAATACCAAATAATATATATTTCTTGTAGTAGTGCAAATGGTTGAAGTTCACAAATCAGCATGAATAAATATCAAAAGCAGTAAAAGTAGTACTATTAGAGTCATAAAAGGGTAAGCGAAGATGCTTTCCTAATGAACAAGATTGGCAAAAACTAGAGTCATGCTCCTTATTACAATTTATATAATTTTGAGATTTGAGATAACTAAACACTGGAGCTCCTAGATGTCCCAGACGGTTATGCCAAATGGTAGGAGAAACGGTGAAAGAATTAGCAAGACAAGTTGAGGGACATGAGCTTGTGGTGATTGGATAGTGGTCACCCAAGCTATTACATCGTGTTATCATGTTGCCCGTGCGAAAGTCCTTCACAGAAAAAACCATAAGGGTCAAATTCAATTGAAACATTAATATCAGTGGTAAATTGATTGCAGGTTTTTAGCACGTCGTTAATACTAAGAACCTAGTTATACAAACAATATTTATAAAACACCCTAATACAACTATAACGAGTATAGAGGTAAGTCGGGGATCGAACCACGAGGACAAAGCTGGAGAGACTAAGGACTTGACGTAGGTAGGTTAGGGGATTAGAGGGTGTATAGACTGAACTACGAAAGCAATAAACAAGCAAATATAAAATTAGGGATAAACGATAAAAGACAAACGGGGGTGGTAAAAATCCACCTTAGGTCGGTTATATGGTCTCATGGAAAGCTAAGTCAAGGGAGATCGAACGGTAATTGATCGAGACACTCAAGATAGCGAGGGGAAGTTTGTGACCTTATAAGCCACACGAACGACCCATAATTGCCCTATGTCTCTTGAAGAGTGGCAGGACAAGATTTGAATCGAATATCAATCAATCAATCAACAACAACCTCAACCCTAACCTAACACATGAAGAACAATCACCAAACCTACGGTTTCACCAAACCACAACCCCTAAAGGAACTACTCACACATGCTAGACAATACTAAGGCTAAGCAAGTAAATAAGAACATGATTAAAAGCATTAAGAACAAAAAATAAACCAACAAGAAACAAAGAAGTAAGTAATAAATGAAGCTAAGAACAACTCTACAAAGCAATAAATAAAGTAAAGCAATATTGAAGAGCAAGTAAGCAATAAATGAAGCAAATACTTAGAGCAAATGTAAGGAAAGCAATAAAGAGCAATAAATGAAAGTATTGAAAGACAAGAAAGCAATAAAGGAAAAAATAAACTTACTTAAACTAAAGCTTGAATGAAAGGAACAAGGAATGTAAAGATACAAGCTTAAATGTAAAGTGAAAGCAATAAATTCTACACCAGGGCATAAAATGAAAGGTGAAAGCAATAAATTGATGTTCTAAGTTGAGAAGGAGTCTCTCAAAGTAGGCATGAGCAATACATTCAGAATAAAGGGGTATTTATAGCCTAAGAGTATCGTGCCTTAAAAGCCCTAAAAATAGCCCTAGGTTTTAAGCTTGCAAAGAAGTCAAATCGCGCATTTTAAGGGCCATTCGCCCGAATTGAAAGGCCATTCGGCCGAATGGGTACAAATTCTCCCGAATTAAGTTGCTTCGGGGTTTCCAGCATGTTCTGAGCTCATTCCTCGCATTTTCCAAGCCATTCGCCCGAATGACTTAGGGCATTCGCCCGAATGATCTTCTGCTCGCCTGAATTAAGTTCACTCGCCAATTCCAGAGAGTTTGAAGCTTGGTCTTGAAGGTTTGGACTAACATTCGACCGAATGGACAGCTTGTTCGGCCGAATGGTGCTTAGAGTGTTACTTCGAAGCTCTTTTGGAAAGCTTAAGGGATTTTGGACTTCACAAGGCCTTTGCGAATGACTTGAAATGCTTGGTAATGACTACGAATGCGTGTCTCATCCTCGACCATGGTGCCTAAGCCTCGAACTCGTGCTATTTTAGCTCGAAAGCTCCAAAAATACCTGAAATAACCGTAAAACACCTCAAAGACAAGAACAAGGTAAAATCGAGTGGAATACATATAAAACTGATGTATAACAACGATCGTAGACACTATAATGGGGACATAAATGTGCTTTAAAATGAGCACATCATAAATTTACGAACAGACATCAAATTTTTAATAATGCTGGGGGCTAGGAGAACATCACGAAGGGCGAGGGGTGGGTGAGAATAAGAGATAGTGCTATGACTATAACCGATAACTGGAATGCAATAACCATTACCAACAAGTATATTTTTATTAGTGCTTATATCAAAAAAGGAATTGAGATTACCTGAATTGTTCGTCATATGAGAAGATGCCCCTGAATCAAAGTACCAATTGTCATCCGGTTTTGAAAGGCTCATTATACAGAAGGCATGACTTAAATCAGCAGGGATCATTAAGGATCCTTGATCAGTAGGTTTGACAGAGCGATACGATTGAAATGGTGCTTGTGAAATGAGGCGAGGAGGGGTCCTAAAAGTCCCTGTGTAGGACCTTGGTGCACTTGTTCAGTAGGAAAAGGTGTTGGAGGGTATGCTCAATAATAAGGAAAATGAGGGGTTTGAATTGATGATGCCCAATTATGTGATCCCACCGAAGAGTTGTGATGAGTATGATTATATCCCAATGAAGATTGATTTTGTGCATTATTAAAGCCACGCTCATTATAGCTTCCGCGTCCTCGTCGTTTACCACGTCCTCGTCCTCCATTTCGACTTCGACCACTATTTGGATTTCCACATGCATGACTGTTGTTGTGGAGGTGGGTCAAGTGAGGCAGTGTTGTTGTTGGGCTGCTGAGTGGTGTAAAGAGCCATGAATGAGGTAGCATTGTCCTTTGCTGCTTTATGAGAAATGGCTTGAGCCACACTATCATAATCACTCTCTAGAAGACCTACAACAAGTCGTATGACCACAGCGTGCTCATCCACAATACGATCAACATTAGTACGTTGATCTTTCAATTCCTTTAATTTTTGACAATAAGAAGAAACATTAGGAAAATTATGTAAATGGATAGAATTGAATTGATTTTCTAGAAACACAACCCTCATATTTTTATTATCTTGAAAAATATTTTTGAGTCTATGCCAAGTTTCCTGTGTTGTGGCACCTTTATAAAGGACGGTACTACGAAGATTGGAAGAGATAGTATTGTAGATCCACTTTTTGACAATGGCGTCGATACGTTTCCATGTATTCTCATTTATATTAGTTGGACGTGGAGTTTTTGGATCAATGTGGTCTATAACGTTGCAAAACAGACAATGTATTTCAAACAATTCAACCCAACTAGCGTAATTACCTTTCTCACGATCAAGAATTTAAAGAACTTCATTCTTGATATTACTAATTGACTGAGCAGGATGGAAGTCATGGGATGGCATGTTGGATGAAGATTGATCTGCTTCTTTAGACATAAATAGGACTTTAGTAGTAGGAGAAGAACGGTAGCAACTAAGCAAACAAGGAGAAGTAAGGGATTAAAGTCCCACAGAAAAACAATGAAGTTAATTAAGTCCAGAAGAAGACGGCGAAAAAAAATTTGTGAGATTTTAACCTAGCTGTGATACCATGTTCGATTTTGGAGAAAACCCTCCTCGTTAATTTTTATTCATCTGTATATATAAGCTAGGGTTATAATACTAGTCCCAACTGTGTTAGGAAACCTAAAGTAGCTAGAATAGGAGATATACAAAAACAATCCTAGACTATACAAAAATATACCAAGGAAATATCGAAAAATATCCTCTATCACTTTCATCTATTTTCTAACAATAATTTCAATTTTCAATAATTTTAAATAATCTCAATTATTAGGTTATTTACTCGATCAAATTTTGTTTGTCAAATTAAATGGTAACATGTTTTTATAGATTAAATTTTCAAAAAAAAAAAAACAAAATAAAAGTACAAAAATATTAAAAAGGTCGAAGGAGTGTTTTGGTTTCACGATATATGGGTTGTTGCTTTCGTGGCTTGGGAGATGGGCCGTATTCGATGGTGAGAGTGAAGGTGTGTCGACGCCGAAGGGTAGGAGGCGGTCGCCAGTTAGGGGGGGTGAAGTAGTCTCAGAGAAGGAGAGTCGATGGGAAAGGGAAAGGGAAGACCGAGTTTTAAAATTATGATTTTTTATATTTAATTTTTTATTTCTTGACAATATATGTGTCTTTTGGCTAGACATATGTGGCATTCTCACATTTAATGCGAAATGTAGTGTTGAAATAATACAATGGGGAATGAAACCCTATATATAGAGTGATGAGGGATGAGATTATTGAAAATAAATTTAATTTTTATTTTGTCTTAAACACAAATTATTTGGTCAAGGAAGTCACAAATTCGTGTTCATACATATTATGACATTTTTGTTCATCTTTGAACATACTTTATCTTTTAAGGAGTATGTAATTACTAAATTTTCGAAGCGCCATGCGAGAGAATCAATAATTAAGAAACGTTTTTATATAAACACCTTAGATATCTTAACTACTTGGGCAAAGATTTCTACCAAATCTTTATGTGTAACACCCGACTATTTTAAGCACTTAATACATTTAATATTATTTAAAATAAAGAGTATCCTTTTATATATGTAAAAAAAACACATTACACCCTCCTCATCATTTCACAATTCACATATTGCTTAAGATGTTTTGTGGGTAATTTTTCTCTTCCTTTGTTGCTAAAAATTGTATGATTATCATGTTTTCTTTTTATTTATTTGATTATTATATTACAATTAAATTATATTTTTGCTGTGAAATTTTGAAATTTATAAGTTTAAAATCTGAATTTTTATAGTATTCATGTCTAGAAATAATTATATTTGTGTTTGATGAGAAAGTTGTGAGTAAAGTTGTAATTTATGTTTTTATTTTATAAAAAGGCATGTTTACAAAATTTTGATTAAGAAGTAATTTTATGTGTAGATTAAAATATGAGATTCTATAATTTACGAGCTCAATAAATTCAAGTCAACATTCAATAAAGTCAACAAGAAAATTGTGAAAACCCTAAACCTAGCAAGAAGGGTCAAAACAATAAAAATGGTCAAAACACAACTTTAAAAAATCACCTCGAATTAGTCTTTCGTAGTAGTTGCAGGCTTTAGATGTCCTTTGCATATCCAAGATGTTGGAGTATACATCTCAAACTTTGAAATTTATATCTTGAAAGCTCATCTCATCTTATATTTTGGGATATTATTATTAACATTCAACTCTTCAATTAGGTATCACATTATTTTTCCACCTAAATATTTATATTCTAAGTTTCGTACCGAAATAGTTATACTTCATTTATTATATGGTGAAAATTTGCAAATTTTGATTATATAAATTTTTGTTGATTTTTATTCATGATAATTTTTTTAGTGAAAATGTTTAATGAGCATTATTATAAAAGAATTTGATGTTTGTTTATGACAAGTTTGTTTATGAGAAAAGTGAAATTGGACTAAAATTATTTATATAATTTTATATGTTGAAAAATCTCATAAGTTTTATAAAATTGTCAAAAAAAAGTGCTCTTTATACACTTTTTGGCTTTAAAAATATGTAAAAAATACTTAGGCTGCTAAGGTGCTCTATAAATTATGAAAATTGATACCCGATAGTTTTAATTTGTTCTGACCGCAATGGTACTGTCGAATTTTCGATTTGAAGTCATTACGTTTCTCTTCTGGAGAGATTACTTTTTCTACTTGGATTTTTCTATTTAAAATCAAGAGTATTATTTTATTTGTGAAGAAATTATTTTATATTTTCAAAGAGGTTTTGTATTCCGGCTAGTCTCTTGAGAAACCATCTTTTTAAAGACATATCTCAAGTCCAGCCCATTAAAAATTATAGTCTATTTACTGTTTTCTTAATGTCTACTTACATTGTCCTTAATGCTTACATATTGTATACCTACTTACAATATTTGTAAAAACATATTATGGGCTGGCCCAATTAGAGTTTATCTTTTAAAGAGACCGTTTCTCACAGGAATTTGTTAATAAAAGACATTCTTTGTTGATGTATTAGTTATATTCATTTAAGGGTTTTTGATAATTAATAAAATGATTTGGGGAACCAAATTGTTATGGGTTTAAGTTAGAAATTCAATTTTAATGAAATTTGAATTCAGTTGGTTGCCTGGATTTTAGTTTGAATATGTGATTAAAAAAGCGAAGGAGAGAGAAAAATGATGATTGATATTTATTAAAATAGACATTAATAATTCAATCTTTTATACGTTCATCTTAAATAATCAACTTTTATCTTTATTTGTTAGTGTCATATTCTATTATTACCTATTGTTAGTAATATGATATGTAGTGGACAAAGTACGACAAAAGTTAGATTATTAGAAAATAATCTAAAAGTGAATTGTTTACAATGGATGGCTGAAATATTAGATTATTAATATCAATTTTTTCTTCATATTTTAGTTTTTGCAAATATGATTTTTTTTTTCTTATGTTGTAGCAATTATGATATCTAAATTCAATTGGTTGTTGCTATGGAAGGAAAGGTTGAAGAAGAAGAAGAAGAATAAAAAGAAGAAGGAAGAAAAAGAAAATTATAGAGGGGAGCGTGAGTTAAGGTGAGGTCGAGTGGTGGTGGTGATAGAGAGGGAAATAGGAAGTTTGTTGTACATGTATAGATCTAGATTTTTGAAATAGGATTCAGATCTTTCATTTTTAAATCAGAAAGATTTTATTTAAATCTCCTAAAGGATAAAACATTAAAAAGGACTACTGGAGAATAGTGTATCTAAAAAGTATTTCACTCACTTTAATGATTGAATTGAAAAATACTTTTTGCTGAGAATAAATAGAAGTCGCTTAAAAATGAGAAAAGTTATTCTTTGTATTTAATGCACCTCTACGCAACAATATTTTAAAATATAACAAATTTCCAAATCAAACAAACAAATATACATAATAGTTTTTCTATAATTTTTTTTAATAAATGCTTAGGGTTTATGAATCGAACTTGGATCTCAAATGTATGAACCCGAATTCTAAGATCATGGGCTCATATCCAACCCGGACCCTTAGGGTCAAAAAATACATGGATCCAGACCCTTCAATCAGGGTTGGGTCAAGACCTTAGGGTCTAAGACTTATATCCATCTCTACCTCCCTTTGTCCTCTTACATGCACTTTTTATTTCCTCTTAAAGTTTTATCTAAACAAAGTGTTAGAGTCACTCAAAATTATTTTACATCATGAGTAGAAATGTTAATTCGAATAAATGAGTCGATTTTAAATCATACGTGTTTGAATTGATTTTAAAACGAATCATATATCTATTCTGATATATACATAAAATTACGTTAATTTTAAAATCAAACTAAAATCAAATTCAATTAAAAATTAAATAAATATTATTTCTTCTGATTTGAAATACCCCTAAATTGAGAAGTATATAATGACATGAGGGCATCTGTTTTACAAACCGGAACATTTACGACAATCCAGGAAACGTTATTTAAATTAATAACGTTGCTCCTTAAATCAGGTAATAAATCTCTTATATTAGGGGAGAAAAAGAAAAAGGGGTCAGAGTGAAGAAAAAGAAACAAAAAGAAACAAAAAGCAAATACGCTAACAAGAAAATACAGTCAGTCCTCATTATTACTATCAGTCGTGTTTAAGAACAAAAGTCACACATAGATCATTTTGTGGGTCCTACAAATGCCTTTGGGATCTGTGAAGCTTGTAATACTCCATTTTTAAGCTTTAGATTATAAATGTATCTATCCATCCCTTAACTTAACTTATCGTCTACTCCCTCCTTTCTTTTTATTCTCTTTCTTTACTTCTTAAATAGTCTTCAAACCATTATTTTAATTTTAGTATCTCTAAATATACATTATAAAAAATTTTAAAATATATATAATAAAAAAGTATACATTAAGAACAATCTAACGAGATCTCACATGAATATATTTTATGTTTTAAATATGTGTCAAAAACATTAATCAAATTTTTCTCCCTTTAGATTAAAATATTCCAAATAGAAAAAACATTAGAGAAACGTAAAGAGTATAAAATTTCAATTGATAATTAGTTGATAATAACAATCAAATATATTTTTAAGGAAAAATTACCTAGAATAAACCAACGATTTTCTTACAATAATCCCACCTATTAATTAATCATGAATAATCCCAACTTTAAGGGGTACTTTCGTAAGTAGACCCGATAACCGGATGACTTGCTATAGCAAGTTTTATTTTTATAAAGAAAAGATAAATTAAAATAAAATATCTAAAAAAATATTAAAAAAAATTTATGATTTTTTATTATTTAGAAACTCTTATGTAAATTTTTAAAATTTTTCTCTAATATTAAATTAATTTTTAGTTTACTATTTTGGTGAATTACTTACTATATCAGGTCATCGAGTTATCCAAGTTTACTCTAGGCGAATACCCATAAAGTTGAAATTATTCATGATTAATCGATAGGTGGGATTATTGTAGGAAAATCATGAAAATATTGGATTATTTTATGTAATTTTTCCTACTTTTAATAGGATGTTAGTGAATAATAAATATTTTAGACGTCTGTTTGAGTTTGTATTTCAGTACTCTAAAATTTCTAACATATTTAAATTTTAAGGTGAAAACTCGAAGAGACAGAGAAAATATATTTTACTTTTTAATCTCTAATATTAATAAGATTATCTTAGGTGGGTATTTTACTCTAAATAAAGTTTTTAAATCTCTTTTGTCTTTGACACAATAATTAAGAAATTAAATGTAAATTAAAGTAGTGATTTGTTTACAAATAAAAGATAATATTAAAAGAAGGGTAAGGGTTGTAAATAAAAATTAATAAATTATTTTTTATACTTATAATTTTATATTTTTAAGAGAATCTAATCTAAAAATTTAAAAATAATTAATATATTATATAATGAGTTTAACTTTCAAGAAAAAATAAATGTTATAATTATATATATAATTAAATATTTATGTTTTTAAAGCAAAAATAATATTAAATTATATAAATTAAATACAAAATTCTTTTTTATATACAGCTTTATATCATTTCCTTAAAATAAAAAGTGGCAAAACTTTTATTAAAAATGAATTAAAATAAATTTATTAAAATGGACTAGAGTGAAAAAAATACGCAGAGTATAAAATACTTGTATTATTAAGATAGGTCCCACAGTCCACATCCTGCTCCTGGTATGACCGCCGTTTGTTTTCTACCGTTAGATTGACACAAATTTCTTCATGGAAATCCAAACAAGCACTCTCTCTCTATCAATGAAACGAAACGCTCACATAATCATTCTCTCTCATCTCTTATTTATTTCTATTTTTAATTAAATTTATTGAAAAGCATCAAAATTTGGTGAATTTCCGTAGGATTTTGGTGAAATGCAGGAGGAATAGAGAAGTAATTGGATACCTTACTTTGCTTTCAATTTAAGTACAAATACGACTACATCACTTCACTTCTTCATTCAATTTCATAAGTTTTCCCAGATTTCTTTACACGACTATGAACTAGATTTTATTCAGCATTTCACAGAACAAAACAGAAGAATTTTATTTATAATGGTGAGTTTTATAGTTTTGTTCATAATTTTGGAAATTTGTGATCAAATTATCGTCATTTCTGTCATTTTCCCTGTTTTTTTGGGTGTTCTCTTGTAAGATCTTTGTTTCTTCGCACCTATGCTCTGAAATATTGTTGTTTTTCTTGCATTTTTATTGGTTCAGGTAATTATATTGCGATTTTCATTTGTTTATTAGTTCCATTTTGGCAATAATCAGTATATTTTGTTTGTTTTGTAACAGTGATGTGCAATTGTGCTTTTATCAGTTTTCTGTAACGCCAATTATGTGTTATATGACTGTCAGATACAGATTTATGCACGGTTTTTTTTATGGGTGTAACATAATTTGTTAAATAATTCACCTTTTTTATTTACAATTCACTTAAAATTGTCTAAAAATAGCTGAAATCATCCATAATTCGCTTTTTTTCATTTTGCAATTCGCGAAAAAATCAACGAATCATGTGACACTGGCTTCGAGCATATTAATTTATTTTTTGAATTTGTAATTCGCTAAAAATAGTCTAAAATTTAACTATGACTCACAACTCGCAACAACATTAACCCTAATGTGAGAGCTTTAATTCAAAAGGTTAGGGTGAGTTATATGTACCAATAATTTCAATTGTCATATGTGTGAATTCAATGAGTCTTATGACATTATTCTTGCTAGTTACCAAGCATAAATTCCTTGTTCTCTTATCTTGTACCACGGCATGACTAGATAAGATTTTGATTTGGGACAGACTAGTGTCACATGATTCGTAAATTTCTTTGCGAATTGCAAATTGAAAAAAGCAAATTATGGTTGATTTTGTGCTATTCTTTGGCGAATTTAAGTGAATCGCTAATTCAAAAAGCGAATTAGCCAATGAATTATGTTACACTAGGACGACAGACGCAAAACTGTGGTTTTTCTATGTTTTTCTCTTTTCTAGAATTATTTTGTATAAAAGACATGGAATTGTATAATAAATTAAGAGTTCTGGGAGAGTGAGTGCATATTTCTGATGATTTTCAGTGTGAACTAATAATTTCCAGGTTATGGTATACCCAAGAGCGCCTTGTAGCTACTGAGCTAGTACATTGTTTTAATAAGCTGAAAGCATGCCTTCCCGGGCATCAACATCAGCTGCTCATAATGGCCATGGCTTGGAGAGGAGAAGATCATCTAGACAGCACCAAATATCAAGATTTGCATCAGATCAGAAGCCATTATCGCCTCGATCTAGTCAAGGTTTGAAGTTTAAAGATAAGGCTGTTAAAACAGAGAATTCCATCTGCCCTCCACATTCCAATCTTCCTTTTGAGTTTGTGAAGAATGCAAATAATGTTTTCGTTGTACAGACAAAGTCTTCAGGTAATCAACAACAGCCTAAGTTATGGATGGGTTCGAGCAAGGAGGATGAGCTTATCAAGTACATGTCTAAGGTGCCGGGTTATCTTCAAAGAGGGGAAAAGCTCCAAGATAATAATGTGTTGAACTTTGGTGTTCTTGATTGGGGGCGTCTTGAGCAATGGACCCATAAACGTGATAAGCTTCAAGTGGATGATAGAGTCGTTAGATCTGTCGCTGGTAGTTGCTCTTCATCTGAAACAGATATTCGTTCGAAGAACCATTCCAGTATCTCTGATAGTAAACAGGTCCGTACAGTTGATTTTTCCCCTGTAGTTAAACCTCTTAGTCAAAAGTCACTTAACTGCACAGACCAATCTTCGTTAAATAATTTCATCAATCAGAAGGAAGCGTGCAAAAAAGATACTTCTCGAAAAAGAGATGCTGTAAATTCTAAGTATTCCAAATGCAAGGAAAGGTTATTGGGTCAAAATAGTGGTTTACTGAAAGGGAAATCATCATCACATATGAGTAATTCTGATCATGAGTTCGTACAACCAGTGAGCAAAAACCTTAGCAATCAGGAATCGGATGCCCTAAAATGTGCTCGAACTATCAAAGAAGTTGGACTAGAGCCTCCTCATCAGTATGGCTCTGGTAAGCAGGAGAGCATTGTTCTTCTTTTGCCCAAAGATTTCTCGGGTTCTGGAACCTCAGAGGTTCCTCATAGAGCATCGCTTGATGGGAAGTCAGCCGAGGATAACTGGGGTAGCTTCTCTGATATATTCTCTGTTGATGAGATCCAGCCAGATGAGTCCTTTTCCGAAATTCCACATTCTTGTCCCTTGAATTCTGCGATTGAAACCGAGACAGAATTGGACTTGGATTTGAAGCTTGATACTTTAATCAAATCACAGGGGCTTGAGGTTCCAGTAAACCCATCACAGATGCCCATACATTCAATCGAAAAACACGCAGAAGTAGCAAAAAATAGTGACCCAAATGAGAATACTCAAAGCTCTTCAGCTGATATTTCTGGGGATAGGTCGAGACATCGTGGGTTTACCTTTGGCCTAGGTAAGATGACGAGAAGTCTTAGTTTTAGGGAGAGTTCAGCTCAACCTCCCCTGAGTTCTACTTATGTGACTGCTGTGTCTGGTCCTGCTACATCGGATTGTGCCACCAATAGCCATTCTCATAATGACCAGAGGGGAACCATGAATGGCAGAGCAAAATCTACCCCTTTAAGAAGATTACTAGACCCACTATTAAAATCCAAGATTGCAAACCATTTGAATGAACACTCAAGAATGAAGCCACCACCAATTTCTATAGACTTGCCTGAGAACGAAAAACCCGAGGCATCAACCATCAAAGCACTTTTGAATCTTACAATTAAGAATGGGTTACTTTTATTCAAGTTCGTTGTTGAAGAAACAGATGAGATTTTTGCTTCGACAGTAAAAACTATAAGCACACTTGCAAAGGATGATATGAGCTGGTTATACACATTCTACTCTGTTCATAGAATCAGAAAGCGGAATGTTGGCTGGAAAAGTCAGAAAGTAAAACCTTGTGGATTCGGGTACAATGTTGTTGGTCAAATGAAAGTTTCAGAACCGTGTTTTCCAAGCTGGTGCAAGGAAAAACCCGATGAAACACAACTGGTAAGAGAGTGTATCTTGTATAATGTAGACAAAAGCAAGCCAGAAGCTGCAACTTCAGATATAAAGACCGGCAGAGAGTTGGCTGCCATAGTCGTAAGCATACCTAAAAGTACTATGAAATGCAGCAACTTTTATAACAAGTATAATCTCGATGAGTGGTTTTCAAACTTGGAACTTGAAAAATTGGGTCAAACAGTTGTGATACTACCAGGAGGTGACCATAGCTTGCCTCATGAAGGTAGTGTACCTTCGTCTTTGATTAATCGTTGGAGATCAGGCGGATTATGCGACTGTGGAGGGTGGGATGTTGGCTGTAAATTAAGGATTCTAACAGATAAACGGCAACAACAGAAGTACCTACAAGTTCAATGTGATCTTTATGATCAGGTTAGATTTATTGTTCTGCTGTTATACAGCATACTACATCTTTTTTCTCAGACAATTGATCGGTTTCTTTGGAATTGTTCAGGGCGAACCGAAGGGAGGCAGACCGTTCTTTAGTTTGATTCCTCTTCGAGATGGGCTGTTCTCTGTGGAATTTGATGCCAAAATTTCATCTTTGCAAGCGTTTTCAATTTCTGTAGCACTTATCAGCAGTCGAACACAGTGTCATTCGACAAATGGAACCGACCAGCTTGATACTAAACATGAGTTTTGTAAAAAAAAGGGATCCAAGACTTCAAAGAAAGAAGGCCCTGAAAAGCACCCCCCATTTCCACCCTTATCCCCAGTTGGGAGAGTATAAGTCATGCTAGTAGTAATGGAAGTAGACTTACAGACAAATCCTTTACTTATAAAGGGTTGTATTCCCAGCTTTGTAATCAAGTATTATATGTTGATAGGCCCTTCAGTATATCATTAATAAAGGTTACACGTATGCAGATAGTATATTAATTGTCATAACAAGATTCCATTGTTGAATGAATGACATAACATTTCATTCAATATTAGGGATAAAGTCCATGCATGGTTGAAGTTTGAACCAACAAATGAGTATAACCTCTTAAATTTGGATGACCTTCCAAACTTCCTAACAATAGCCTCATCATCATCACGATCGCCATTATTATTTAGTGCATCCTGCTCATAGAGATCATACTCTTGAAAGGAGGTTGCAACCAATAAAATCCTCAGCTTGTGAATACCTACAAAAGTAAACAAATACAAGACAAAAATGACAAGATATGTAGCCACATGACAAGGGAAGACACATAAAGGATGAAACATAAACCAAGAAATGTAAAAGACAATCATCCTAATTTTTCATATAGAAGCTCAAGCAATAATGCATGTCAATCTTCAACTATATTCACCACCTCAAACCACTCCAACATACCAACTATCGCAAAAAAACCTCCCATCTTATAAAATGGATCTTTTTAAGTTGTTTTCTATGTCTAATGAGTAGTTGTCATGCGAGGGTAGTGAATGGATCATTAATGATGTTAAGTTAGTGTAAAATGAGTATGAATTGATTGATAATTTGGCATCTAGAATTTACTAAGAGTGTGTTATAAATCATTAAGTTGAAGTCTTTGTAACTTGATCAAAACCATACATTTGTGGGTTCTGTAAAGTCTTACACAATGTTTGGATAAAAATTTTGTACAGTAAAGAAAGAAAAGGAAAGAAAGGGAAGAAACAGAAGGGAAAGGAAAGCAAGAGAAATGGAAGAAAAGAAATTCTTGTTTGTTTATGAGGGAAGGGAAAGAAAATAAAGGAAAATACTAAGAACTTTTATGTAACGGTTGCATGGGTGCAACCACCCACAAATGGCCCAAATAGTTCACAACCCAATTTTTTTAAATAATTTTACACCAATTTTAAAACTTAAAAGATCAAATTCAATACCTAAAAGACCAAATCTAAGACTTAACAAACAATTTCAAAATTTAAATCGATTTGGCTCTAATTCTTAAATTAGGTATTATAATTTTATTTAAAATTTCAATTTTAAGACTTAAAAGACCAAATTAAAGGCTTCAAAGACCAATACCAACATTATCTTAAATTTGGCCTTTTATGTCTCAAATTTGAATTGAAAAAATAATTATATAAAAAAAATTAAAAAAATATTACAGGTTGGGCCTTTGTTGAGGTTAATGCTGAATTGGCAATTTAAGTATTGAAATAGGGTTTTTACATTTTGGAATGGGCAATTTAAAATTTGGTTTTGAGTGACTTAAAAAACTTATTAGGCTGGGCTAGTAGTGGTGGTTTCATACATGAGGCTGTTGCACAGAAGAACTGCTATGGAAATTAAGAGTTTCCTTTCAAATCTTTTCAAGTTTTGAAAGATTGATACTTTAACAAAAAAATCATCCATTCAAACATTTCAAATTTCTTCCCTCTTATTTTGTTATCTAAATAAGGGATTTCTCATCCCTCCAAATTCCTCCATTTCTTTTTTCTCAATTTCCTTCCATCTAAACACACTCTTAATGATTATCCAACCAATCATTAATATCATAAGTTTTGTGAGGTGATAAGTGTGCTAATATTACAACCTTTTTAATTTAAAAAAAAAACCTAATAATTTATTGATAAAAATATCGTACGAAATTTATATTAGAGTAAAAATCGATCAAATACATAACAATTTTAATTACATAAAATTCAATATAGAAAAATCACAATTATTATAAAGAAGATAACATTAAACGCTTAAGTTAACTAGTGCTTGAATTTGGAGCAATTTTATGTGCTCAAGTGATCTATTTATGACAATGATATAGTTAGTTTGCCATGATTGATTCATATTTTCATGATTATGCAAGTGATATTCCTCATCATATGCTTTTTATTATTATCTTCAATCCATATTTTATTTGTTTTATTTATTTAGTAGTTTTTAATTATTTTATTCTATTTTATTGAATTGGTTAAAGTGACAACCTTTTCATCTTAATTATTCCTATCTTAAAACTTCAATTTCAAAAGCTTTATGAGACTTTAAGAGGATTTAAATTCTCCTCTTGGATTTAAATACTCATAGAACAATGATTCAGCTTCAAGCAAGTATAATGTGGAGAGAAACGACAAATTCAAAGAAATGAAAAGGATATTTTATAAGAAGTCAAGCTTCATGTCCTATTAATGTAGTTTATTATTGTCCTTTTGTGACAAGACAGTAATTTCTTTGTAATTAATAAAAGGAAGAGATTTAGAATGATGAATAATCTCTTATTTGGATAACAAAAAAAGAGAGAAATTTACAGAGAAGTGAATTGAAGGGAAAATATAGACAATTTTTGTTAATGATAAAATCTCTACTAAAATAGAAAGATTTAAAGGAAAAACACTTAATTTCCTTTATTTTTCCTTCTCTATATTTCTAAACAAATAAGATGCTTTCTCCTTTTTATCCCTCCCCTTCCGTCCTTTTCTTTTCCTTCTTTTTTTTCTCTTTTAATTTATTATTCAAATATAGTGTAATAATTTGTCTTGATAAATGGCGAAGATTCAGCAGCAAGTAGGAAAACTATGGACTACTTCACTTTGTAATATCTTTCATTGGAATACAAGCAATGAAAAAAAAAATGTAACCTACTCAAAAAAAAAATAAATAATAATAATATCTCTTTTTTTTTTTTTTTTTCTAAAATCATCTTCATCCAAACAAGGCTTACAAAATAATATTGACACTAAAGAAGAGAAAATGCGAAAATAGCGTCGATTGCACCGAAGCATAGCATGTTAGCAGGCCAAAGCTTCCAATTTCAACCTAGCAACACAATAAGACAAGAAGCACTAAACAACGGAACAAGAAAAACATATTTAGTAATAAATTAAAATTTTTGGAAACAAACACAAAATATTTAGCAAAATATTAAAAAAAAAAATAAAAATAAAAGGAAATGCTAGATTTAATACATAATTATGAATTTATAAGGCTCAAAGGAAGAATATTTCAATCTTGAAAATAAATTTGTAAGATACAAAAAACACCTATTTCACCTTACATGATCTAAGCAATCAAAAACATTTTCAGTCTTCATATTTATGGACTTGGTTGATGTTACGTCTAAATATAGATGGGACAAATATGGAGTCGAGTGTAATTGTATTAATTATTTGGGCTTGGTAGAATCATTTGATAGTACATCCGACAGCATGAGCAATGTGCCGACAGGACCCAACAAGTTTGCAGACAGCACGTCATATGGCCTGACAGACAGCACCACGTGCTCATAGCCCAGCAGTAGCACCATCGTCTGCAACCTAGCGCCAAACCAACAAACCCATCCTTAGCAGCATTGGGCTGCAGCCCAGAAGGATCGTCCAGGCTAACCAGCGGCTTTGGCGAATGGCGCATGTTCTAGGCAGCCTGCAAGGAGTCCCAGAGAGTAGGACTTGGCAAGCAGTTTGCAAGAGCCTTGTTACACAAAAATTTGATTTAGTTTAGTACTTTAATTTGCGTGGAGTTGTTATTTAATCCAATGTACACTAGTATCTAATTTTCTACATAAATTAGGATTTTATCTTTTCTTCGAGTCTTCAATTGTGGGTGGGAATATATATTGCTAAAGCTACATGTACCACATAGGTTGTAGCTAAATCAAATTTTTGAGAAGCAATTAAGAAGAACATTAGCTCAAAAGCCTTTCTTTGTTCATTGGTGAGTGAAAGCTAGAGGTATTCATTCGGATTATCAAGTCAATTACGAATCAAGTGTTTCGTGTCGGTTCGAAATTAGGTCTTGTCTCGACATTGATTTTCATATGAATTTAAATCATTTTGAAGTCGAGTCAAGTCAGATTCGGTTACAAGATCGGGTAAATATCAAGTCATCAGGTTTATTTGAAAACCTCTAGTGAAACCAATGTTTCAAGAGAAAATCAATTGTTCCATAGGTGAGTGAAGCCCAAATAGTTATTGCCAACTACAAAGGTAAGAGCATTGAGCAAGTTAAAGAGGGTGTGTGCCGAAGTGAGTATGACTTCCACACCATCTTTTATCCATTGGAGTTTGTGATTATTTGTCGCCAATAAAAAGCTTCAGCCTATAAGCAAGTCATCAAGGTGAGTAGTCGTAATAGGCCCGTGCAAGTATAGAACTTTGCCTTGAAAGTTTATTGACGTTTTGGTAAGCTTCTAAAATTTTGTTACACAAACAGCTTTTATATGTGCAAGCATCAAGAGCTAAACTCTTCTAGAAAATGATAAATTGAAAACATATAACCAACAAGACATGAAGAAACTAGTCTTTTTAAGAAATATTCCTATTGATCAAGTGTGCGAGGGGCTAGGTAGACCAAAGCAACTGAACCATCATCATCCTCAAACTTTGTACTACCTCCAAGTCTAGGTTGGGTGCCAACCAGCCATGTGCACCACCTCTCTACCTCTTCCTTTGCCCCTAGGTTGTGCGCCAATATCCATAGTGAGGTCAGCTTTTTGGTAGAGCTTTCATTGACAGGATTTTAAGATTTCAAAATCGTTCCTAGAGATTGTTTAAGTACACATTGACAATCTTAAGTGTATGTATGGCGGAGGGAATAGCTTTTGCACTCATCCGATAAGTCATAAAATAAAAGTTATCCAATAAAGTTATTTGTGATAGAAAAGTTGGGTCAATTGAGATATGATCAAAACCTTACGGCTTACATGACTAGTTATTCAGACAAGATTCGTAAGACACCAGGAATTACTTCGCTTTCTTAAGTTTGCTTCATTTCAACATGTCTTCTGAAGATCCATGTAACTCAGACACGGGTATGAGAATCGAATATTGGTACATACCCAAACGCTAGAGATGTCAAAGCCAAAAACTTTGAACGGAGTCCTAAAAATTAGACATGGATGCTGAAACACAACATTTACTACATACATTCCTGATTTTGAAGACTGATTATACTAGAATGTCACATCCAAACACTTGCATAGGCATTTCAGGTTTACATGTTTCACTAGTTCTTGTCAAAATTTCTACCTCATGCCCATTCTTAAGCACATATCACTTGATGTTATCCTCTCCTACCATATTTACTTGCAACTTCTTGTAAAATATGTTTTTGGAGACAATTGAAGCGTTGGCTTGCAATTTTCGGGTTCTAAACTTCCAAACTTCCCTAATTCTCGGGCGTGTCAGACACGGGTATACAAGGTAAATTGAAGAGTCATAAGTGAAATAAATTGAAATAACTTTCAACATATGCAATGATTAATCAATAAACACCAGGAATCGAGTAGTCCAAATTATGGCAAGTTTGTAAACATCATGACAGATATATTATTACCAGTTGCGATCTCCATCATGTCATGCTAACATCTGATGGATAACTACCCAGAACCCTCAATGATGAAGCAAACTCCTGTGGAGATAAAATAGCAATTGTTCAAATGAAACCACAAACATTTAAATGATAAAGAAATTTACGTATATAAAAATAAAAAAATAAAAAAAAAACATCGCCACAATTTTGCGAAAAACCATGCTTTATCAAATTTTCGTTTTGCAAATGTAGTTTCTTGTAATCGGTTCGAGTAGTAAAGCACAATTTTCTCCGTTATCCCCAAGAGAATTACCTCTAGATTTTTAACGGCATTCTGTGCAGCTTCATCCGCCATTGATGCTTCAAAATCCAAATAGAAAAAGTAGTTGAAGCACCTGCATACATTTCAAACATTTCAAATAGAACAACCAGAAATATTTTTAAGAGGAAATAATCCAAAAGCTACTAATCTTACTTCAACGATCCGTTCTTGACATCTCGATTTGGGCGACTTTCAATCTGATAAGAAGAATAATGCAAAAAAATTGTATCAGTACAACAAATTAACTCAATGGATGACACATTGAAAGAGAAGAGAAATAGTAATAATGGTAAAACCTACCTTTGTGAGGTTGATTTGCCTCAAAGATAAAACAGCAAGTGCTTTAAAAAGTTCACCAGGACCCTCATTAAGAGTAAAAACAATGCTTGTCTGAAAAAAATCCACCACGAAGCGCGTAAGTGTATCATAGCGCTATATTGGCACGATGATATATAACACTAAATGCCACCACAAAAATTGTTCTACGCATATTAGACAACAAATCATGACATTGTATAGCGCTACGAATGCATGAACTCCCAAAAACATAGCAACATTGAGGGGTGAAACTTATTCGGATAAAAACCACAAAGCATATCAATCTTAACCGAATGAGAAATATGGTTTGGACTTTTTATAAAATGGTTTGGTTTGGGATTGGAAGTTTCAAATCCGACAACCAAACCGCAAACCGAACTTTTACCCCTAGCAACATTAGTTAAAAAAATTCCAATGTACTTTCTATTGTTTCAAACCGAATTACCTTGAATGGCCTGCCACTCATTGGAACGATTGGCTTCCTAGCGAGCATCATGAATCGAGTGATGTTATAAGGACTATCCTGTAAAAGAAAAGGAATGTTACAAATGTCCCGACTTTGATCGAGTAGTTTTAATGAAGGTTCATCCCATACGAAATTTTTATAGTATTCACCTGTACGTCTTCAGCTAGTACATGTAGTCCATAAATTTTTGCAGCTGTGGCACTTGCAAGTGCACCTACATCTTTGAGTTGGTGGTTTGCAATATACTACAGGTAAATCAATTAGATAAAGCATTAGAATCACAAGGAACAAATTTTTGCATCATGACAAGGTCAAAGAATTGTTCAAAAATCACAGTATTAATCAGTTTTCAACAAAAATATATGGCAATTAGAATGAAAAATAGAAAGATGGAAGCTCAATTACTTAATCGAAAACATTACGTATTTTTGAGGATTCGGTTTTGCATTTCTTTTTGAACGCCAAAAGTTCTGAAGAACTCAACATCAAATAACATGTTGTAGAGGCTTTAAAAATACATTTTATTATTTTTTTGCACTATATGGCACTCAAATATCCAAATAGAACAATTGAAATGTATGTTTAGATCAGAAAAATTCAATATTAAAAGCTCTATAATCATGGAGAAGGTGAAACAATCATCTCCAATATGAAGTAGTACATATATGAAATTACTTATGAGTAGGGTTCTTCAATGGGCCGGGCCCCATTGAGTCCTTATCCGGCCCGTTTTTAGAATGGCTTTGTAAGGGTCGGGTCAAAAATGGGCCGGGCCTAAAACAGGCTTTGCTATAATTAAAATGAAACGGGCTATTAAAGGGCTCAACGTCAAAAAGAGGCCTTTGTAAAAAGCATAATTAATATATAATTTAAATATTATAAATGATAACGTCAATGAGTATTATTAATAGTTTTTTGACTTAATTATTATAAATGATAGTTTAATTGTTATAAGTTGATAAATGGGGATTAAAATAATTTTTAGTAAAAAAATGGGCTGAGTTGGGCTAGGTCAGGCTTTCAAAGCCCGGCCCATATTCACTTAAGTCCGGCCCGGCCCTTATCCGGCCCATTGAACACCCCTTCTTATGAGCAAAGGATGTAAAAGAAGAGAAACAAATTCAAACGAAATCTTACTTCAGCTGAACCAGCAGTGTCATCAGCAGCTTCTCTAATTAATCCAAGCTTGGCTAATCTATTCTCACATTGAGCAAGAGCCTAAAGATACATATTTTAAATTCAAAACACTGCTAGAATCATATTAAAGAAAAATAAAGATTAGTTGACTAGTATAAGATTTCAATACCTGTGGGTGGCTTAACACTCGTTTTAGGTCTTCAAGTTTCACACCATGATTAGCCAATAGGCAATGTCGAATACGAACATTTACTTCACCGACTATATGAAGCCTATGCCGCAACAAAAGATCATAATTCCTATGAATGCTACCTCCTAGAGAGTTCTCAATAGGCAAAACTGCTCGGTCGACAAGCCTCTTCTCTACAGCCTATAAAAAGAAAAACAATGAGAGGAGTAAAGGTACAAACTTCTATGTTAATAGATTGTGTGCTCGTATGTTTGTTTCTTGTGTCATTTTATCCCTAATACTAAAAGTGTCGAGCGAGACTAGAGCAACTTTAGTATGAGAAAAGTACAATTTGATGATAGTTTTAAGATTTAATTGACCCCGCAAACAAGACAACCTCTATTTATATAAGTGTATGATTGAAAATTTTCCTCAAGCAATCACATGGAACTCCTGGAAATAGGCCCACATCAGGTGAAACGATACTAGCATGATCAGTTTAGCTTTGCGCAAGATAATTGAGGACCTTAACATATAACTCGAGCTTATTTCTAAACCAATCATAACATCTAGGCAGATGAAGCGGCACTTATGAAGAACCTGAGACCTAGAATTACTCATAAAATACTTTAAAATGCCAACAAAAAGAAATTGAGAAAATAAGCTACTCTTTCACTTGACCCAAAAAGCCATATTAACCTCAAAGAGTAGGCTTGAGATTCCTTCAAAACCCATCTCAAATTGTTCATAAGGGAGCAGCTTCATGATTAGGATACACTTTTTGGTGGCTCATAAATCATACCTCTAACTCTAAATCACTATGCAGAAACAGATTGCCGTCATTCATTACAAAACCTTCAAACTAAGTGTCCTTGAGAAACATATATAAGGCCTACAAAGCAATGCAAGTAGATAAACCAGCATGACATTCGTCACACAAAAGTACGAGTATCATCCCCATCGTTACCATCAATATCACTCAATTGTCATTCATCTTGCACGATTTACAGAATGAGTAGCTATAATCCAATCATAACATACAAGCAAATAGAAGGGTGTTAAATACACAATTATAGCTTAAAATTTATACCAAAACCATTAAACATAAACAGAAACAATCAGCTATTCATCTGTTGGCCTAATATACCAAATTAAACGAGTAGGTTTGGAAATGTACTTCAAAAACAGTCTCAAATTGTTCACACGGGACCGCTTCACAATTTGGATACGCCTTCTCAGCAGCAAGTTGACTATAAGCACCAGGAACCCCCTGGAAATCCAAAATCCAATCCCAACTCACAAGATTAGTTTAGAATGTATATACAAATGCCATTGTTTAAAGCTAATAGTGAACTTCTAAAACACCAATTTGGCAATATGCAGTATGTGTGTCAGGAACAAATTCAACCAAAAGCTTATGGTTAAGGCCGGGATATGTTATATACTCTTACACGCCCTCCTCATATATAGCGCTAAATATTCCACATTACATGATGGGTAGTTCAAATTCGAACCAGTAACCTCTTGCCATGCTAGCTTCTAATACCATGACAAGGAACCAATTCAACCAAAATCTTAAAGCTTATGGTTGAGACCCAGAATATAATCTAACAATGTGTGGAGTAAAAATATGCAATATCAATTAAAAAACATTCTTGTTCTTGCCAATACTTCATATTTTTAGAGCATTTTCTCCTTTGACAGAACTAGCCATTCTAAATATACTCCTCTGCCCCATAAGTTTGCCCCCAAAAACCCAACAAAATGTAAGAACTTTTGTGGGTTCATGGCACAAACTCATGGGTAGGAAGAGAGTATTGAAAAGGAGTAAACTTTCATATAAATTACAACATGAAAATGAACAAAATCACCATCATCAATTCATCATCATAAGCAAAAAAATAAATTTCAGGATTCATTCAAACTAAAATAAGAATGGGTAAGGAGGAGTACAGACCTGATAAGCAACACGAAGCTGAGAAAAATCCATTGTAGATTGATGAGGCATACTTGTATTGTTGAATTAAATTGTAATAAAATGAATGAATAAAAATGCAGACTTTATAGGAAAAAGGGTTGAAAATACAAGTGAAATTGAAGAAAAAGAAAATGAAACTTGGTGGCTGTTCCTTCAATCCGACATGGGTGACGTGTAGCCAAGATCCAAAAGCAGTATAAGATGAAGTAATCCATACTAATTAGTAATTAATTACTACTACATTAATGACTGAGAAACAAAATTTCTTAGAAATGGAGTAAAATTCTTGAAATATAAAATAAAATTATAAAAGTGAAGGTTGAAATTGGTTTGGTAGGTCAGATTCTGACAGGTGAGAAGTTACGAGAAAATTTAGAAATGTTGGAATGAAGAAAGTACGTTGCGGCCTCAAACACCAACTACTACGCCAAGTAGGTCCAGGTTGGTGGGGATACAGCTCTCCTTTTTGAACTTTATTTGGGCCATTGAAAATTGAAATTAACCAATCCAAACTAAACCTGAAAAATAGAAGAAAAATGAGTTTTTATTTTCAAAAATTTAAAGTTTTGAAAAATTTTAATTTTCAAAATAAGTATTTTTTGTCCAGCCTAAGATCAGAGTTTGTTTGTTGTTACCAACAGCGAATAAAAGAAAAAAAATTGACACGACTTTGTTCGTTGTTACTAATAACGAATAAAAGGAAGACTATGTCTTAGTTTTTAAAGGGACAAAAAAATATAATGCGTGTTCTCAGCAAATAAATATTACTCATTTTTTGTCCCTTTAAAAAATAAAAACTATGACATTATCTTCATTTTGTTCGCTGTTAATAACAACAAACAAAAGTTTTGACTTTTTTACCAGATATTTTGTTCACTGTTACTAACAGTAAACAAATACTTAACCTCAACTTTGGCATGGAGACGCTTATTTTGGGAATTAAAATTTTTCTAATCTTATTTTGGAATTTTTTTTTTGTTAAAAAAATAAGCTTTTTTTTCATTCTTCACTAAACTTTATTCAAGTTATCAATCATCAAGTTAATTTTGAGTTAGGAGTTTCATATCGATTCAAAATCAGGTTTTCTATTTATATTGGATTTTAGATAATTGTAAATATATTTTTAAAGTTGGATCAAATCGATTTCATTTACAAAGTCAATTCGTCATGTATGTTTTAAATACCACTAAAAATTTGGTATCAATGTATCCTTTGAAAATTAAGTTCGCATTTTGTGTAAAAATTGACATTAATGATTCAACATATTTTCTGTCTGTTAAAAATAAAGTCATATTTCGATTATACTTATTATCCTACGTATTGTATGTATCCACTAAAAATCTACTCAGCCTAAATGAAAATAGTATTATAATGATTAAGAAGATTTATGAATCATGAGATAGCCTAATAGTTAAGTACGTGCTTTCTCTTTCATCATTATAGGAGTTTGATTCTTACTACCTATAGCAATGATTAATTCTCTTTTCCTAGTTTGTAGGGATCTTCTAACTTATCCCCAAATAAAAAAAGATTGAAAAGAATTGTTAGAAGAATAAGAATTTTGAAAAAAGGATAAGTTTTAAGGTGTTTTAATAACATATACGGCGTTAAATTGAAGATGGTTATTTAGGCAAGGTACTTTTTCAACAAATATTTGAAATAACTGAGATGACTTTAAAAATAAATGACTACTGAGTTTTTTTTAGCAGCATGCACAATATGTTGGGTTATTAATGTCTATTTGCTCTAAAATTTATTCAATATGATTTTACAGTTACATAAGTTTTTTTTTTTTGCCACTTATTGCCAATTAAATTTAAAAATGGACGTTGAAACTATCATCTAACTTAATTATAAACATTGATTCGAACTTAACAATATAAGAAAACATGGCATTTTGTGACTTTTTTTTTACATGTTGCAAAGCGTAAAAACGACATATAACTTAGCGACACTTTAAGAAAGTATTGATATCTTTAATATCACTATTTATCGACGCTGCAAAAGGCACCACAATTCTCACCAATTAGGACGCTTTTAGTTTAATGTCACTTTTTGTTTTTGTTTGTGAGACTTTGTAGTGTCCCAATTCACACTACAAAAAATAATAAATTGGCGACCAATATATAAGTCGCCTAAGAGTAGGCAAAATGATTTTGGCGACCCAATGGTGACTAACTCTTCAGGTCGCGTTAAAATTGGTCGCTAACAGATTGTTTGTCACTAATAGGTCGCCTGTAGAGACTAAATTAGTTTGGTAGCCATTGAGTCGCCAATAGTGACTATATAATGGGTCCTCATTGGGTCGCCAATGGCGACAAGTCCCCACCAAGGCTTGGTCGCCAGTTTTATCTAAAATAATTAAAAATAACATCGTATATTTTTTTTTATAATTTTATATTAAAAATAATATACGATTTTTTTTTATAATTATAAAATAATAATGATATAATTATATATAATATGTATTAAAATTATAGAAAAATTAAAAGTATCAATCAAAATAAGATATTAAAAATTCTAAAAACATATATTTACAAATTATATTAAATGTTACATACAATTACAAAGGAAAAATTAATAAAAATAAGACATTGAAAATTCTGGAAGATTGAAATAAATAAGATTAATTAGCATTTTAATTCCAAGTATAAGATTGGGATAAACTTATGTCCCAAAATAAGCTTCCGTACGTCCAAGCCTAGCCTCGGGTAAGTCGCTGTTAGTAACAGCGACTTAAGGGAAAAAAAATAAAAAATAAAAAGTTGTAAGTCGCTTTTAGTAACAGCGACTTATAGCTTTATTTTTATTTTTTTTTTAAATTTAAAAACTAAACTAGCCGTTGTTAATTAGAAAAATAGCCGTTAGAATGTGAAAATAGCCGTTGTAATGTTGTTGTATAAATAGGTCCATCATTTCTTATACTTCATTTTATCCATTCTAGATCATTCTTATTCTTTTCCATCAATTGTTAAAGTTAACATAAGGTATTTTGTTAGTTTTATTATTGTAAATGTAAACATTATTTTTGAAAGTTCACTAACGTTAATATATTATATGTATTATGTAGATGTCAAAGGAGCATTGTATTGAAGAGCTTTGTGATTGTGGTTATGAAGTTGAGATTAATACTGATTGGAGCGACTTCGATCCAGGGCGTGAATTTGTTGCTTGCCCTTTCTACTTGGCTGACGGATTAGGATGCACATACTTTCGCTGGATTGCTCCGGAGGGTACAAAATGGCAGAGAGACTTAATAATAAGGCTTGAGAAGGAAAAACAAGAGCTTAAAGATGAGGTATTTAATCTAAAGAGACAAATGGATGATATGGCACATAGGAAAGAAGAGACTGAAAGAATTATGAAAAAGTTAACTAAGCCTTCTTAGTTAGCTACGGTAGTTTAACTTAATGCATGAAGTATGTAATTGGATTTGGATTTGTTGAACTTGCTTGAAATTGTGTTGAATGTTGAATAGCAACATCCTTTATGATTGTATGTTTTTGATTAAATTTATGCTGCATTGTTCGCGGAATAATTCATCGCCCAAAAGTTTGAGTAGTTAACATCAATTCACTCATAATAAACGTGTGATACTACAGTAAAAATATATACATGTACATATATGTTACAATTTACACACAAAAGACCAACAGTTACAAATGAGTATGTACAAATGTTCAATAATTACAAAACTATTGTAATGCTAATCCTCCTCCTGTACCCTGTCTAATTGTGACGGTTTACGACGCCTTCTACGATAGTAAGATGCAGTCGCATGACGCTCGGGTAGGGGAGGGGATTGATAGTTTGATGATGTGGCACCCTGTGAGGACCCAACACCGTAGTCCGGACACGTTAAGTCAACCTCCTCAAAATGAACGTCGGGTTGATGAGCAGATGACTTGTACGCGTACGTAGTGGTGTGGGGCGCAGTTACTTCCGGAATGAAGTGTTGAAACTGCGTGCCTTGGAGTATGCCTTGGGCAATCTCCCGTACGGGCTCCTCTTGGGAGGAGCCGATGACTGATGCAATGCCCTGTGCCTGCAGTAAGACTTAATTATTAATGAAATGTTTAAAGTGTAAGTTGTAAGGATAATAATTAAAGTTGAAGAATACTTACAAAGTGTGTCATCGTCGGTGCTGCGGGATTGTACTGGGATGCCGCCAAGATACCTCGTGGTGTCATCCATCGGCGAGTAATGGAGAGGAACCACGGCATGTAATCCGCCGTAGTAGGTGCGCCTACAGCCTCGATCGGCGCACCTTGGGCAAGCAGATCTAGCCTGTGCTCCCAACGAGCGACATGCCGCCAGTTCACCTCTAGCCAGTTCTTGGGATCCCGACCCTTGCGAGAGTGGTGGAGCTCCGCTTCTGTGTCGCATGGAGGCGGGATGCCCTGTACCATCCCAAATTGGCGCAGTACGCGCTCAGGGAGATGCACTTCGACCATGTCGAAGCAGATCAGAGGTACAGATGCTCTCCACGCCCCTGACAATATGCCCGAGTGCTGAGGCAATGCAGCGTATGCCTCAGCGGGGTAAGGGTCCCATAGAAACTAAACGTGAAAATTCGATTAATAAATTACTCAATTTGATACTTATAAAACAAGTTGTGGTGAAGTTGTTACCTGGTCAGCACGTAATAGATCGAGCTGATCGCGGTAGAATCCCACGCCCGATCCAGTGTGGGTCCTTGATCGTCTTTCAAAGGACCACCGCGATCCATATGGCACATGCGGGGGAGGAAGCAGTGGTGGCGCAAATGCACCACGACCCACACTCATGAGAACAAGGTAAGTGAAATATGGACGGTTTGTTACAAGTGCATTTCATCTCGCTCATATCCACACTTTGTATTTTACCACCCTTGGCCGATCCTCTATTACCACGCCCAGTCTTAACTTGGAAAAGGCCTCGACTGTAGTCAAATGCGATGATCTCATGGTAGTTTGCCTTCTCGGTGTTACGGGTGATAATTCTAGTGGCGTGTGAAGTGTACATGTTTCCCCCAATTAACCACGCGTTTGCATTCTCGCGTCTTTTTACAAAATAATCATTAACACGATAGAAGGTAAACTCCACAAGAGTGGTTATCGGCAAGAAACGCACACCCTTCATCACGTTATTGAATACTTCGGCCAAGTTCGTATTAGTAACACCGTACCTATACCCTCCATCGTGACATATTGACCATTTAGACATATCACCAACTTCATCAATCCAAAAAAGTGCTTCACGATTAACAACACCAATGGCCTTCAATCCCTCGACGACTTTATTGGGTTGTCTTTGCTCTGCAGTCCTACCAAACATTTTCTTCAACTTCACATTACCCATTTGACGATTGAAGTTGCTTAACAAATGCCTCAAGCAAAACCTATGATGGGCGTTTGGAGGTTGCCATTCCGGCTCCTCCATAGTTGCTAGAATGCCCGCATGCCTATCGGAAATAACGCATAACCCTAGACTATGCATCACATGCTTACGAACACAGCCCATAAACCAAGACCACGCGGCTATGCATTCTTTTTCGACCAAAGCAAAGGCAAGCGGGAATATTCCCTTGTTCCCATCTTGGGCAATCGCAGTCAACAACGTATGGCGATACTTACCATACAAATGTGTTCCGTCAATGGCAATAACGGGTTTGCAATACTTAAATCCCTCAATACTAGGTTGGAAAGCCCAAAACACGCGTTGGAAAGTTCTAATACTAGGACGGACATACACACCGACATCATTATCTTCCTTAAAGAACCACTCAACTACGGTACCGGGGTTTGAAATTTGCAGTGCCTTCAGGAAGCGTGGAAGAAGAGGATAAGAATCTTCCCAAGTACCATAGATGGAGAGAAGGGCTTGCTGTTTAGCACACCAAGCCCGCTTATAGGTCACTTCCACACTGAATTGGTCTTTGACCATTTGCCGGACAACAGAAACCTTAATTGATGGGTCTTGAGCAACACAATTTCTAATACGATTGTTAATCACGGAAGATGTCAAATGAATGTGCCCAGCTGACACGTTTTCAGTACTTAAAATACAACCCCCGTGCCTCCCTTTATAAGTAATTATCTCCCATGACGGTGAATAGGAGGTCTTCCTAGCCCTAAGCCTCCAACCACACCCTCTCTTACACTTCAACGTGAGCACGGTTTGATTTGAAGTCTCAGTTCTGTACTTAACGTTCCTACGAATATGATACAATTTAACAGCGTCTAACAAGGCATCCTTGTTGTCAAACATCATACCCTTTTGAAACTCTCCTTCGTCGGTGTAGGTTGTATCACAATCCCAAGACCTCCAAGAGTTGTCCTCAATGTGTTCATCTAGAGGGGGAACCAGTGCATAGGGTGTAGGGGCAACGATTGTTGGAATGTTTCCTAAAGTCATGTCATTAGCTAGAGCCTCCTCGTCAATACCCACATCATCCTCAGAAGGAGCTTCAACGAATTCATTACTCTCACTATTAACATCATCCCAAGGCTCATTTGTATCTTGTAAGTTAAAAGTAACATCATTTGACACTTGAAATTGAACTTGATTGGGTTCATTACAAGGATAAGAGGAAGATGGCATAAGGGATTTTGGGTTTCTTGGGTAGGGAAGGGCGTATGAGAAGGAGTTATATTCATAAATGCATTTGTTTCCACTACGTTCACATCTTCGTTCCCTAGGGGTACCTCTTCTACATATAACTCTAAAGAAGGACTAGGGGTAGACCTTGAATACTCCCACATTGCATCTATAGCCTCCTCATCCTCAACCGGAAAAGCTAACAAATCTCCACTCAGATTGTATTTAAAACTTAAATTAACAGTACTTCTTGTAGTGTCAATGCCAATCCTAGAGCATATAAAATGTTTAAATTCATTCAAATCCATGTATGAGTTGCATGCAAACAGTTTACGTTTTCCCCCAACATACTTAACATTATTACTAGTTGATCGAATTGAACCATTCCAAAAGCATACAACGGTGACACGAAATGAATCCATTTCTACAACAACACATAAAAAATCAACATCACCATCAACTTCATAAATATATGACCACTATACATTTTACATTCAACTAATAATTCTGAAACAAACTTTTAAAAGTGAGGATCAATGTAAATAACAACTACATTTGACATAATCGTAGAGCTCAAGTGTAAATGCCCACTACACATGAAATACATTTTAAATTCACCACCAAATGAAAAAATTTATAATAAAAACGAACCTCAATTAGCTGTAGATCAAGAAGAATTACGTAATTGGAAGCTTGTCAACCTACATTAATGTGAAAATTGATTAAAACACAACAAACCCTAATTTTTCGAATATTGAAAAAAAAACCAAAAAAAATTACCTTAGATCGATCTAAGAAGACTACAGCACTAATTACTGGTACAAACTTGAAACTTGATGACCTTAGTTGAAGGAATGAAGATCCTTACAAGGTTGGAATGAAGAAGGAGAAAGTAGAGAATTTCGGGAGAAAAGTATATCGCGAAATGAAGTGAGGAAGAAGAAGGATTCTGGAAAAATTTAAAGCTATAAGTCGCTGTTAGTAACAGCGACTTACAACTTTTTATTATTTTTTTTTTCCTTAAGTCGCTGTTACTAACAGCGACTTACCCGAGGCTAGGCTTGGACGTACGGAAGCTTATTTTGGGACATAAGTTTATCCCAATCTTATACTTGGAATTAAAATGCTAATTAATCTTATTTATTTCAATCTTCCGAAAATTCTAAATGTTGATGTTTGGTGTTTAGCCGAGCACCGGTCTCCGCAAAAATATGACGCGTCAACTCATCCATTTTCTCTTCTTGATGCATAATTCTTTCTCTTATGCGTTCTTGAGTAGTGCCATTATCAACAATTGAGCAGTGAAGATCAATAAGATAAATAACCATTAATAATATGAAAATCAAATAACACAAGTAAAGATAATTTAATAAAATAACATAACACAAATAATGCAGATAATTAAATAGAAAATAACTATTAATAATATAAAAATAAAAAAACATAAAAAATCAAAAAGGAAAATAGAAAATCAAAAATAAAATAACAAAAATAAAAAAAACATGTTTCCAAAAAAATTAAAAAATAGAAAATAGAAAAAGAAAAAAAAAAAAAAAAAGATTGCTCTTTGAAAAATAGTACTACATAAAACTTACTCCTTGAAAAAATTACTACAATGTCAAAAAAAAAATCAACGTATCAATCACGTAAAAATTAGACGCCACCCTTTTCATTTTATCGCCACCCCTAATGAAATTACGAATTTGCCCCTGAACTTAAAAGTTTTAAAAACTCTATAAAATACTTCAAATTCACTCAATAACACTCTTATCACTTCTAAAAACACAAAATTTACACATAAAATTAATCAGATCTAAAGCTTTGGAATCGAAGTCGTTAACAAAAACTCTATAAGAAGTAGTTTTGAATTTAAATTCGAAATTCAAAAAAGAAAAATTATATCAATCGCACAAAAAGTGCGACTGAACCTAGGTCGAGTCGCACTTTTTGCGCAACTGGAATTATATTTTTTTTTTGTTATTTTTTTTTTTGAATTTCGAATGAATTTTTATTTTTATTAATATTTTTTTTTTGTATTTCGAATGAATTTCTTTTATTTAATTAATTTATTTTTTAAGTTATTGTTATTTAATAAATGTTGTAATAAATTATTTTATTTTAATATATTATTATATTATGATAAAGTTATTATAATAATTAGTTTTGAATTTAAATAATTTATTTAAATATTTAATTATTTTTTAAGATAATAATAATATATTAATTAAAATTTAGTTGCTAATTAATTTTTAATATAATAATTGTTAATAAAATTTTATTCTAGTTGTTAATTAAATTTTAGTTGTTTAATTATTTATTAATATAATAATTGTTTATTTGTTTATATGTGTGAATTATTTTAGTTGTTAATAATTTATGTGATTGTAAGTGTTTATTAAATTTACTAAAATGTTTATTAAGTTAATATTGTAAGTGTAATTAAAATGAATATAACTTAATTTAATTTTTTATGCTTTTAATTTTTTATTAATAGTTAATTAAAATATGAAAATTGTAGTAAATGACTAGAAATCAAGGAAAAGGAAAAGGGTTTTTTAGAGGGTTATTGAGCAACAATAGTTCTAGGCCGAGTTTACTTAGAGGGGATCCCCATGAGAGGGGGGTTAGTGGTTCTGCAAGGCGAGCCAGGCAGGAACAAGCGGCCAAACATAGTCAGACCCAACGTTCGACTACCCTAGACCATGTGCGTAGTCGCTTTGAGCGCCATAGTAGCCAGCGTAGTGATACGGCCGGCTCAGGTGACGATGATACTGATTACGACGAGTCTGTCAGTCGGGAAGAGTCTATTGGTCAGGATGAGTCTCTCGGTCATCCTGTTGATTGGACGCTCGTCAGAGGGCATGCCGGTCAGTTTAGGACTAGAGAGCATAGCACGGCTGGCACTTCTGATCACGTAGGAGTTAGCCAGGTTGAGGATGCGGCTCCACGGGGGAGGTGGCGCTCACAATCCGCGGACATGGACTGGTTGATCGCATCACCCCAGCCCGGGGGCCCTGTTGACACCACTTTAATACCCAGCTACGGTGGGCACGTAGCAAAGGTTATACTTGAGGGATCGGAGTGCACGCCTCCGATTTTGAAATGTCGTCCTAGGAAGAGGACGTTGGATGCGATCATCAGACTTCAGGACATGTCTGATGAGCTGTACGGGGTGTTACCTGCCACTCCTCTAGGTCGTCTGCCGTATATAATGCACCAGTATATTGATAGTGCTCTCATTACGACATTTGTGGAGAGGTGGCAGCCTGATACCAACACCTTCCACATGCCATGGGGGAGATGACCATAATGTTGCACGACGTGCAACGCATTTTAGGATTTGGCATTGACGGTTCACTTCCCGCTGAACCTGCTGATGGTGACTGGAAGCTTGGTCTGGCCGGTCTGTTTGGGGAGCCAATGTCGGAGCTGCGTAGGAAGGGGTACTTCACCAGTGGGAGCATTAACGTTGGTGAAATGTTGCAGCTATGCCACCGTTCTCAGTCTCTGGAGACTCAGGCTACTGCGTATTACATGGCTATAGTGGGTTCCATGCTGCTGGTGGATAAGACTAGAGTCAAGATGCGACCTCACCCTATACTTGCTGTGACTGTTGATCAGGATGAGATTGCTTGGGGTGCAGTGACGCTGGCTAACATGTATCGCCAACTGGGTATGGCGACAAGGACTGGATGCAAGACTATTGCTGATTGTCTGACACTGTTGTAGACATGGATTTACGAGTACTTCCCAGCCTTCCGCCCCCATCCTCGTCAAGCTGATATGCCTAACAAGACTAGGGCGGAGATGTGGTCCCCGCAGAAGCCAATCCGTGAGCTGAGCAAACTGAGAGACTGTAGGAGTATACTGGACTCCATGACAGAGACATAGGTTTTGTACATGACCTCACACATAGTTATACTAATTATTTTAATTTTATATTATGTTGTTTATGTTAATATTCTTTGTAAGCAGGTGGAATGGACTCCGTACATGACTCCTCCTAGGGCTCTATTGAATGAGCACCCACGCACCGCCTATATCGGGGTATCACCTGTTTTGATATCTTGGAGGTGTATATGCCTGAGAGAACAGTCAGACAGCTTGGTTTTGCACAGGCTATTCCCCCCCCCCCCCCCCCCCCCCTTCGCTGAGACCTACCCAAGCTGTGTGACCGGCACAGGGTTCCTACTCAATGACATTCGCTTCTCCGTTTATGTACACGAAGATGTGGAGTAGGTTCCCCTATTGTGCCCGCGTAGGTGATCAGGCAATGCGTCGAGCATCGGTTCCATCGGAAGCTGTCCCTGAGTATATTGACTGGTTTAGAGTCTCTTCCCACACATTTCTCATCCCCGGTGAAGGACTTACTGCTGCGTTTGGTGCAGCAGATAATAGATTTGAATACGTTAGTATTTCTGTTTATCTATTTCATTTTTATGTCTCATTACCGAAGTTGACTGTCTAATTTTTTGATAATACAATTGTTTTATTTGTACAGTTTGCAGCTGAATTTCCAACTCGACTAGTGCCATTGCTCAGGATGCTTTCATATAACGCCCTGGGAAAAACAGGCTGCTGATATTTATCTGGATGAACTTAGAGATTTGTTTGCCAAATGTCAAGTGTTTAGAGGGCACAACCCTTAATAGACATTTATGGAATTTGTATTAATGAAGAATTTTTATTGATTTGTATTGATGAAGAATTTGTATTATTACGTGTTGCGTTTGATTCACTAACACATTTATTCACTAACTTATTTATGGAATGAATATTATAAATACAATTACTACAATGAATACAATTAATAAAATGAAAACACTAAGTACAATCAGTATAATAAACACTATGGAGTATCTAAATTGACCGCATCTTCGGCGGTGTTATTTTATTGTCGTCGTTGTACGCCGCACAGTCTATTCCAAAGTGATATCCTGTTGCGATACTGTCTCTCTAAATCTATACATGAATTGTTAGCTGTTGCTCTCCAATTTTGTTGGACTGGCGGTAGTGGAGATGAATCATCGTTCATTAAAAGCTGAACATAATGATTCCCGTTCATCCAAAGAATATGTACAAGTTTATTTACACCATGCATTCCCCCTGTTCTCCTTAACGGAAGCACTAAAAAATTATACATTGGATTACCATCGGCAGAGCCATAATACGCAATTGCAATGTTGAGAAACGTTGCTGCAGAATAAAATGCTGCCATTTCCATCTAATGACTGTACGGGGCAAGTCCTTTGCTATGGGCACTAATTCTGTATATAGCATCATCCACCAAATCTGCTGATAGATAGATGCATGCATATTGATCTCTATGCGTTTCCATTTCCAAACTCATTGCACGTCGTAAAAGAGGCCATGCCTCCTTGCCCCTAACTCTGTGATGGCAATAGCTCTAAATCCACAATTACCGTCACCTATAACATCAATCCAATTAAACAGGTACTGTGGATGAATATACGGAATGTGATTTGGCCACGGAAAAAGTGAAAAATCACGACCTGCTGAACCATCTGAAAAAATAACAGTATATTAATATCATTCAAATGATCTAAAACATATATAATTATAGGAAAGGAAATACGGGTACCAGATAAGTTGGAACTGAAGTTAATTCCAACTGACGATTGGTTTGATCGGTTGCTAGATCTCCCGCGTGATGACGATCTGGATCCGCGACCCCTTGAGGATGATCTATTGTACTCGAACGAACTTTTGTTTCTCTTGAGGTGTCTGCTTGTCGTTGGTCTTCCCTTCCTCGGTGGACTTGCTTGTGGCTCAGGTATATCGGTATCATCAGGGTGTAGTTCATGTTCAAGTACCTGAGACATGCATCGTACAACTGTGGGGTCGACTTATAAAACTTCATCCACCAACGATTGAAAGTACTCTTTATCATCGGCGTTTGCGTGCCGTACTTCTCCGTTGGCGTCTTCTTCTGCCTCTAAGTACTTTAACGTTTTCCAAAATGGATGTATATCGTCCAAGTACAAAGCACCATGAGACCTAATTGACAAGTAACAGTAACACGCGCAGGATAATCCGTGGGTTCTTTGAATGACACAACCGCATTTGTCAAAAACATAACTCACCAAGTTTAACATTTGGTTGTGCTCCATCATCAATTGTTCCAAGGCAAATATGGAAACATGACGATACAACGGTCTCAAAAAATTCAGTCGCGACGTCCTTGAAATGGAATTCATAGATTCCTGCAAAGCTTGTTATATCCTCGATTGTTGATTCGTTATCTAAGCGTGCGCCCTTTTAAAGAGGGTATCAAATGAGCTATTACCGCTACCCAAGTAGTACTTGAAGGAAGAGTGTTGGCTTTCAACTCTACAGGTAGTCTGGTTACCTAAGTACAAACAGTCATTCGTCCACGCACGCACAAATTTCTCTTTGTGAGGAATCCATGTTCCAACCAAATATCGCACGACCCTCCTGTTCCTAGTCGACCAAGTAGACACAATCCCTTCCCACCTGTTTTCAAATTCAGGGATTGTCAGACTGTTAACCAAGGGGTTCCATTTTGTTTGCCTGAATATCTGCCCCTGTTGATTTCTCTTGCCGCCGCACAATTTGTCGATCATGTTCTCCACGTCGTTGCCAATATGCCATACGCATAATAAATGTCGTACATCTGCATTAAACAGAAATTTAAAATTAATTGAGATATATATATATATATATATATATATATATATATATATATATATATATATATATATATATATATATATATATATATATATATATATATATATATATATATATATATATATAGTATAAAGATCAACAATAATTAATCATTAAAACCTGTTTACCTGGAAAGACAGCAGGAATAGCTGCAGACAAACCCTCATCCTAATCCGTTACGATTACGTTAGGCGTCTGAACTCTGCCGAAAATATCCCTCAACCTCTCCAACACCCAAGAATAAGACACAGCCGCCTCATCTCGCATCAAACAGAACGCAACCAAGAAGTTGTGATTGGTTGGCGTCATTCCAATGATTTCGCAAAGGGGCTACTTTTGCTTATTCGTTTTGTACCTTGTGTCTATCAACACAACATGGGGCCACGAACGTATCATCTGCATAGATGTTGGATTCACAATCAATAATCTACTAAACTGCCCCTCACTATCCAAGTCTGTCCAGACTACATAATTATGCTCTGTGGCTATATATAGACAGTGTTAAAGAGGAGTCCTACTATCCATCTCTTCTCTCCTTATTGACTGTCTTACATTGTAAATTTGATTCATACTAGCAAAAAAAACCAGGAAAATTCCTTCTAATTGAAGTCATTATAAACGCTGGTTGCATGCCAGTTGCATTGAAATCTCGTATGTGCTGCCTAATATCAACAGTCATCCTATTTACTCTTATTTGACCATCTCTGTACATCAAGAACGGGTGGTTATGTCTTCCTTTTTCACCAGGAAACACTCTTACCGTCCAAGGTCTTTCCCCTGGTTTATGACTACTTCCTATAATCATAAATTTACACCCACAAGCCCTACTTTTGGAACCAGGTCGGACAACATTGTCTAAGTTATGCAAATCACCCCTTATACTACCGTAGCGGTGACATCTTAAGTACAAACTCACTCTAGAACGTCCTTCCTTTTGTTTATATGAAGCACGTATAAATTGAAAACCAATTCTTAGTGCTATCTCATCAGCCCAGGCATGTAAATCATCTACAGAATCAAATCACCCCTGTTTTAGCAATGCCTGATTGTAGCAAGCCATTCGAGGTCTATTGTGATGCTTCATTCGAAGGTTTAGGTTGTGTACTTATGCAAGAAGGAAAGGTCATAGCTTATGCATCGAGGCAGTTAAGGCCACATGAGGTGAATTACCCCGTGCATGACATTGAACTTGCTGCAGTGATCTTTGCTTTGAAGTTGTGGAGACATTATTTGTATGGGTTACCGTGTAAGATCTACACTGATCATCAAAATTTGAGGTATGTCTTCAACCAAAAATAATTGAACATGCGCCAAAGGCGGTGGCTTGAGGTTATTAAGGATTATGATCTTGAAATTGTGTACCACCCTGGAAAAGCGAATAAGGTAGCTGATGCCTTGAGTAGGAGACCGAGAGTGTCTGTGAATGCCATTATGTCTGTACCATGGGAGTTGTATCGTGAGATGCAGAGTTTGGGATTAGAGATTTTTAGTCGACACGAGGTTGGTCAGTATTTGGGAGCAATGACTATACAACCCACTTTGTTTGATCGTATAATTGAGGCACAACTTGAGGATCCAGAGATTGTTGAGTTGATCCATAGAGTTGAGAAAAATGAGACTGATGCTTTTGAGTTAGGAGAAAGAGGAGAGTTGAGGATGAACGGTAGATTGTGTGTTCCAAATCAATTTGAATTGAAGAATGAGATTCTGAAGGAAGGTCATCAAAGTTTATTTCATTTGCATCCAGGTCGAGATAAGATGATTGAGGAGATAAGAGAGATATTTTGGTGGAAAGGTCTAAGGAAAGATGTCTCTGATTTTGTGTCTAAGTGCCTAGTCAGCCAGAGGGTAAAGTTCGAGAGACAAAAGAGTTCAGGGTTGCTTCAACCGTTGCCTGTCCCAGATTGTAAGTGGGACTCGATTTCTATAGACTTTGTGGTAGGGCTGCCAAGGACCCAGCGAGGGAATGATGTTATTTGGGTCATTGTTGATAGATTGACCAAGGTCGCTAGATTTGTGCCAATGAAAAATACTTGGGGGGCCAAGCAATTAGCAGATGCCTATGTTCGAGAGATTGTCAGACTTCATGGTGTTCCGAGGACTATTGTTTCGGATAGGGATCCGAAGTTTTTATCGAGGTTTTGGGAAAAGTTGCAGGAAGCTTTTGGCAGTAAGTTGTGCTTGAGTACTGCTTTTCATCCTGCGACTGATGGTCAGACTGAGAGAACTATTCAGACTTTAGAGGATCTTTTGAGATGTTTTGTGTTGGACTTTGAGGGTTCTTGGGAAGATAAATTACGGATGGTGGAGTTCGCCTACAACAACAGTTTCCAATCTAGTATTAGGATGGCACCATATGAAGCTCTTTATGGAAGGAAGTGTCGAGTACCTTTGTGTTGGGATTTGATGGATAGGACCATTCCCGAAGGTTCAGATGTGATTCAGGAATCCATTGATGCGCTGAAGATTATTCAACAGAACATGAGAGCAGCACAGAGGCGACAAAAGAGTTATGCTGATAATCGTCGAAAGATGTTGCAATTTGAGGTTGGCGACAAGGTTTTCCTAAAGGTTTCACCTACAAGAGGTGTCCAGCGTTTTGGAGTTCGAGGAAAGTTGAGTCCAAAATTTATTGGACCTTTTGAGATCCTACGGAGAGTCGGGGAAGTTTCTTATGAGTTGGCTTTACCTCCAAGTTTAGCAAAAGTTCATAATGTGTTCCATGTTTCACAGTTGAGGAAGTATGTTCATGATCCGTCTCATGTTCTAGCTCACGAGCCGCTTTTGATTGAAGAGTCTTTGGTGTATGAGGAACGACCAATCAGGATCTTAGATACCCGAGTAAAAGAGTTGAGAAATTCGAGGATTCCATTGGTCAAGGTTTTGTGGTCAAACCACGGGGTTGAAGAGGCGACTTGGGAAAAAGAGGTCGACATGAGAGAGCGTTATCCTAACCTTTTTGGTAAGTCCTAGTTTCGGGACGAAACTATCTAAAGGGGGAAAGAGTTGTAACAGGCTCAAATTTCTTAATCTTAATCTTTCGATTAATTATTCCGAAATTTCTTTTCGAATTCCTAATCCTTTGGTTATCTAATTCAAATCACCTTTAATTCCTAAACCTTATTCCGATTTTTGTAATTTCTTCCAAATATTAAACTTAAAAATATATTTATATTCTTAAATTTCTTTATAAGCACTAAAATATTATTTTATTATTTTATACTACGAAAAGTAAAATTTTAATATTATATTTACGGTTTTATTAAAACGTTACGTTTCAATTTCGTTTCCTTAAACTAACTTTACTACTTATCATTTTAATTTTACAACTTTGATTTAATTATTTTATACCTAAAAATTAACAATATATTTCTTATTAACTTTAAGTATAGTTTTAACTAAAATTTTCTAAGTAAACTATCATATTTTCATAATCAAACCTTAATCATACTTTCCCATTAATCTAAAACATTTCACTAGCATAAACTAGAACAAAAATTTGATGAATCAATATCCTTTCTACATCAATCCATAATGTTCATCACTTACACAAGCTATCACCATTTCCTTACACAAGTTAACCTTTTTCTACACTCCAAACTCTTACACATCCACTTACACACTCCAACTCTTACACATTCACTTAGACACTCTAAATCACTTACACAAGTTAACCTTCTTTTTCATACAATCTTATGAACTAAAAAGTTGTTCAAAACTCATTATAAATACCCCTCCTTAGCCATGAGATCACTTGCACTCCATCATCAAATCTTTCTACCATTCTTTCTTATATCTTCACTTCATTAACATCTTACTAACTTTATACCCTTTTTATTTGTTGAAGAATCAAATGAAGATGGAGCTTGATCTTGTCACTTCTTAAGCCAATAATCATCAACTTTTAAAAAGTCAAGTATTATCTTTTGGAGCTTGGATATCATTTTCTTTTGGGTAATTGAAGATCTACTTCTTTGAAGCTTGGAACCTTGAAGACTTTCTTTTGGAGCTTATTTCCTTAAGTTCTTATTTTCCTATTATTATTCTCTTACTTGGTTTAGCACCACCTTCGGAGGAAAATGGTACACATTTTCTTAACTCTCTCGTTATGTGATATTTATTTATGGTTACTCGATAATATAAAAGCATGATTAACATGATTTTATTTTAGTCATTTAAACTTTATATGGTAATATTAAAGTCATATTCAGTTTAGTGATATTTTCGTCAAAACAATAATACTTTTGGGACACTCGAAAAAAAAAAGTCATATATATGGAAATTTTTGATTAATATGATAATATAAATATATATGAATTTTACTAGTTAAATAAACTTATGTGTTTAAAATGATTCCATATCATCTTGGTGTTTTGATAAATTTTTAATCGGTTTATTGGTAAAATAGTCAAACAAATTTGTTAAAATGCTTAGCATTGTTTTTCTTGAAAACTCATTTCATATAGATTTTGGACCCTTAATAACTTGTCGGATTATGTTATTTTTACAGTGATGGTAGATCTGTTTTACTATTTTACTGGTTATTTGATAAAATATGTTATTAAGTACTTAGAAATATTACCCTTGACTGTTATGATTATTTATGACACAATAATGACTTAGTTTAGCCTCAGGAATCTTAGTATAGCTACGAAAATTTGTTATTTAATTAATATTAATTTATTAGATACTAGTAATTTGTTTCTATTAAAAGGGTAGAATTGTCAAAATTTTGACTAGTGCCAGTTTGACTTATAAGAATGTAAACTATTTCGGTTTAGAGTCTTGTTTGATATTGCATGATATTGATTGTATGACTCTGATAGTAAGGTAACGTCGAACCATGGACCGGCATGTAAAATCCCGGCGTCCGTGTTAGCCGGCACGTAAAATGCGGTGTCAGACAGGGGGTCCGAGAAAAACCCATCCTGTGAAGTCTCGAGCATAACAGTATTGAGAGGAGTGACGACTCCCACCACAGTTAGGGTTTAGGACTACGGTCCTCACCTAACCAGACCCTTACATATATCAGTTGTCATTATTGTTGTGATCTTGTGATGTGCTATGATGGTAAAGCTATGAGACTTAATTGAACTTGATTAAATAAGAATTAAGGTTACCAAGTATTTAGTAGCAGTAATGAACTTTTGCAAGTATTGAGAATGTAACTTAATGGCTTAGTAAAGGTCAATAATGAGTAATAACCTTCTATATTGTGCTTGATGATTATTTTGTAAGCATGATTTAACTATCGCATCATAAGCTTGTTGAGAAAATTGTACTCGGCTTTATCGCTGACCGATTTAATCGGCTGTCATCCGTATTATGGATGACAGTATTTTGCAGGAAAATTTAGCTCAGGTTTCGATCCAGGCCGCAACTTTAATTATTCTATCGAGGACTTAGTTTCAATGATTTTACTTGATGACTATATTGTACTTATGTTTTTTTTATCGTATTTAAGTAAACCTTATTTTATATTTTCTCAGTTGTAAGGTATTTTTTTTACTTATGTTTTGAACGATTTTTTAAGTTCAAATGGTTTTTAGCAGTTCGGCGTTTTACAATTCCGCATTATTTATCTTAAGTATAATTATTAATGTTAATTATGTATCGAGAGTGCCGCTCCTGCTACACGTAGGCTAGTTTACAGTCTCCATGAGTAGTCACCAGCGGTCCGAGGGGCCGGGGTGTTACAAATGGTATCAGAGCAACCCTGCGACCGTGGCTGATAGTGTTCAGTGCACCTAGCGGGGGTAAAGATCCTGAAGTTATGGTCCAACGAGGACGTTGTATTCTTAAGTGGGGGTGAGTGTAATACCCCAGATTTAGCTTGAAAAATGATTGATAGACTACTCATATCAACAAGATGCATCTTCTTTTCTAGGGAGCCCATTTGCTAAGAACTCCACAGTTAAGCGTGCATGGTGGAGAGCAATCTTAGGATGGGTGACCTCCTGGAAAGTGTTCCCGGGTGCGCACGAGTGAGGCCAAAGTGCGCTGGAAAGACTTGTGTTGGTTTGTGGGGGCTAGTTTATCGTCTCCATGAGTAGTCACCAGCGGTTTGAGGGGCCGGGGTGTTACAAGCCCGATCCATTGACCATATCATAATATCAACATAAGCAATCACAACAACATTTGTCTCATTCAATTTTCAATTTCAAAAGAACTTTGATAAAACGATTTTACACGAAAAGTAGTCCGGCCAGACCCTTTAAGGGACTGCTACTACTCACCAACAAGATGTTTCAAAGAGCCGTGATCGATTCGCAGCTATCAACTAGAAGGGTTCCTCGATGGCGTCGTCTCCTGAAGCATAACTAACATAACATCACAACAAAGCGTTCGATACTACAAACTAGGTTCATATTAGCTCATTGTATCTCCTCCTAAGACCGCATCTTAGTTCCATCTTCTATTCTAATATTTCTAATTTCAAAGATTGCGCAAGTTATAACTCTAACCCCCAAAAATCATAAGAAAATATATAACCTTATTTAAAACTAGCTTATATTCTTGTAAAGATCGTACGTCTCCACAATCCCCTTTGCATTTCCAATTCAAACACTTCTATGTTCATCTAGACTCAAAACCAAGAAACCAATCAAGAATAACAAACTATCCAAAAGAAGAACAAGGTTAATTTATCCATTCAACTAATAATTTCCATACAAACCCTAGATACTCTCAAGAACAACCAATCGTATATAATCAAGGTTATATCCAACACTTACATTTACCCAGCTATTCGATTAATAACAACAACAAGATTTATGCACCATTAGTAATTTCACAAGAATCTCCTAATATTCAAGAACATCAAGTTTCCATAATCTTTCCACATCCAATCATCCTATCGATATTCTAATCTTCGTAAATTTCATACTAATTAATAATTCCAACAAATTGTTTCAATATTCCACAATCTACCATTTATTCATCATAAAAACCAAATTACATTTGATTTAAAATTCTTCCCCAAAACTCCTCAATCTCAATCTCTTATAATCACATATCAATCATCACATAACTCACTCACAACACATTTTCCATGAATTTCCAATTTAATGACTCATCTACTAACTCATACACATTCCAAGATTCAACAACATTTAGGGTTTAATACATAAATGAAAGATTATACAAGGGAAAGTGTATTAATAAGAGCATAATTATTAAGGGAAAACAAGGAAAGAAATCAAGAAGGAATACCTTCTGTTTGCAGCAGCAAGAAACGGAACAATTTCAGGTTCAATGTTCTCTTTTCGGCTTGAATTTGATGTTTAATCAACAGGACCAAAACGCACTCAATCCTTCCCCAAATCGACAGAATTCAAGTCAAGGGGGAAGATTTTGGCTGATTCTACACTTATGGTGGTTCGAAATCAGAGAAAAGCTAAAGAGATTGCTGAAGTAATGTGTCGAAAATCAAAGAAAGAATCGAGTAGATTATACCTGATTAGCTTTAGTTCGTTACTTTTCAAAAAATTCAAGCGAAGGATTACGTTTCTTGAAGAACCAAGAGCGAAATCAGATAAAGAAATAGGGAAGATGATGAAAATCGAATGGTGTTTTGTGTTCGAATGGTTTTAGGAAGAGCAAATAGTTGGTTTTTCTGGTTTGATTTTTCTTTTGTGTTGAAGATGATGATGAATAGTGAGACGCGTGATTTTTTTTTCTTTTTATATTATTATTTTTTTTAAAGAAAAGGAAAAGAAAGAAGTTAAATTAATAATATTTTATGTCATGTGTATTTAAGATCATTCTCTCGCTGATAATTCTCTTAAACTTACTCGTCTTAAAATATTAATTTTCCCGAATGTTACATTCTACCCAACTTGAAATGAACTTCGTCCTCGAAATTAAACTAAGTCTCAAGCATATACTCAAATATCTAACTAACATTCATAACGTAAAGTTCTGTCACCCAATTTCTCATACTTTATGCATTGTAAGAATCTATATTACTCGTACTAACTATGTGAACTAACCTAAACTTTTAAGGCTTAGCATCGTTAAAACTTAGTATTATTCCGAAATCTTATGAATGTCATGTGTATTTAAGATCATTCTCTCGCTGATAATTCTCTTAAACTTACTCGTCTTAAAATATTAATTTTTCCAAATGTTACATAAATAATTTAAGTAAACAAAAAAAATATATAAATATATGAGTAAATAAAATAATTTACTATAATATTTAGTAAATAATAATAACTTAAAAAATAATTATAATAAATAAAAAGAATTAATTTTTCAAAAAAGTAATTAAACATTTAAATAAATTATTTAAATTCAAAACTAATTATTATAATAACATTATCATAATATAATAATATATTAAAATAAAATAATTTATTACAACATTTATTAAATAAAAATAACTTAAAAAATAAATTAATTAAACAAAAGAAATTTTTATAATTCGAAGTTCAAAAAAAAATAAAAAATAAACACCAGTCGCACAAAAAGTGTGACTCTACCTATGTCCAGTCGCACTTTTTGTGCGACTTGTATTATTATTATTTTTTTTTTTTAATTTTTGAATTATTTAAATTCAACACTAATTATTATAATAACATTATCATAATATAATAATGTATTAAAATAAAAATAATATATTACAACATTTATTAAATAACAATAACTTAAAAAATAAATCAATTAAACAAAAAAAAAATATAATTCGAAATTTAAAAAAAAAAATTAATTCAATACCAGTCGCACAAAAAATGCGACTGGACCTAGGTATAGTCGCACTTTTTGTGCGACTCAGCCTAGGTCCAGTCGCACTTTTTGTGCAACTCTACCTAAGTCTGGTCGCACATTTTGTGTGACTGGACTTTCTAAAAAAAAAAATTTTTTAAATTTCGAATCGATTAATTACTTACCGAATCGTTATCATGCTCGTTTTGGTATGCCATTGTTGTTCGATGTACAGTTTTAGCTTGTTTAAGTTAACGTAGTGTTTTTAGAGAGATAGTACCGTGTTTGAATTCGTATGGACGCCTCTGAAAATTCAATATATATAGAGTCACGATAATAATGTTATTAAGTGTTAATAGTGCTATTAAGTGCGATTTACATTTGTTAAACAAGTTTTAAGTCCAGTGGCAAATTGGTAATTTTTTAAAATCCAGGGGCAAATTCGTAATTTCGTTAGGGAGTGGCAATAAAATGCAAAGGGTGGCGATGAATAATAATACCAAAAATAATTATTGAAATACAATTCAAAAAAAATTAAAACTTGCTCCTTGAAAAAAACAAAAATAACAGAACATAATAACAATAAGTTGGAAAAAATGAAACTCTATTAAAAAACTAGGACAAAAAAAATAACAAAAAATAATTATTGAAAATACTTATATAATTTTAAAAAACTAAAACTAGTTTCTTAAACAAAAAACATACCCAAAAATAACGTAACATAACGTAATTATAATGTGAAAAAATATAAAAAAAAAACATATGTATCAAATTAGAAAACTTTTTTTTTTGGCAAAATACATTTTATAAAATGTTAGAAAAAAAAGCAGAAGCGTTACAGTCCATAAAAAGGAAATTAAGAAACCAATATAATACATAAAAAAAAAAAAAACCAATAGCATAACAAAAATTACAAAACGAAAAAGATTACCTTGCTGCATGCCCGAAAATAATGCCTTGCCACCGCTTCTTGCTGTCCTCTTTATCGTCAAATGAGATTAATGGTAAATATAAAATGAGAGTAACAAATGAGAGAGTAAAAGAAAAAAATGAAAGAATAAGTGTAACACCAGACAATTATTTGACGTTAGTAAAATATTTTAAATTATTTTTAAAAATAGTTATATAACATTTTTTTTATTAAATATTTGGTTTAGTTATTTTAATCTACTTTTTAATAAAGATTATAAATATTTTTTATTGGTCACTTATTATTATTAAAATTTTAAGTAAAATAAATAAATAATAATAATAATAATAATTATTATGTCGTTTTTAAATCGAGCAAAACAAAGATCTTTATAACCTTTTAGAATTAATTTTAATTTTGTTGAATCTTGTAAATAAAATACCCAACTAAAATATGGATTAGAGTTTTAATATTTCTCCCCCATATTAACTCATCTCACACCATTCTTCCTCCATCTCATTCATTTTGTTCTCTCTTCATTCTCCAACTTCTTCCCCCACCAAAAACAGCCCCAGCAACCACCAGGGCTGACCACCACCGCCAGCTTCCAGGACCGGCCACCATCCACGGCTAGTGACAGCCGCCAGCTGCTCCCCCTGCACGCCTCTTCTCTCTCTTCTTCCCCATTTTTTGTGAGCTTCTTCTCCTTGTTAATGTAGTGCTTAAATCTTAAAGTTTTATGTAAATTAAGGAATGTTAGATTAAATTAAGTGATATCTTGATAGAATTTGTGGTGGGTAAGTGTTAAGAGTGTGATTTGAACATAGATAAGCTAGGGTTTTTATTAGGGATAAAAATAAAAGTAGTATGTACTACTTTTAGGTAATTTGGTGATATTTTGTTATTGGGACATCTTCATAGAAGCTTTTGTTTAGTATTATTATTGATTACTAATGGCGGTGTTGATGGTTAAAAATAGTTAGGGTTGTTAGTCACTTTAAATAGTTGTTAAATATTAATTTTATCATTGTTTATAGTGATGGATATGGTCATTGTTGTTGGTTTGATGGTTAATTGCCGTCGTTGAAGAATTTTATTTATTGTGGGTACATTGTTGAAGTTAATTGCCATGGATAATTTATTCGATTGTTGTCCCAAGTTGTGCAATGTGGCTAAATTATAGAAAAATAAAAAAATAAAAAAATAAATTAGTGTTGTGGGTTCTTTATGCTACGAATTGCTTTGTTCTTATTCTTTGGCCCATCAAACCTCGAGGAATGTAACAAATTTGATTACAAAATAATTATTAGCATGAATTGAATCATTAAAATTAAAATCGAAAGTAGTACATTGCATTTTATGATTTAAGTCTACATAGCTTTGTTTTATTGCAAAAATGTATGAAGTGAATATTCTTCCCTTAACATAGTGTTAGACTTGAATGGAAATCATTGTGATGATTGGATTGAAGTGATGGTATAATTCATGAGTAAACATGTTTTGTGGGTGTATTGTTGAGATTATTAATCACTAAAAGTGGTTGTTAATTGTCACTTGTCTTATAAAGAGGATGGTGGATATTGTTTATATTATTGAGTATTATTGTTAGTTGATGGTGGTATGGTTGTAGTTATTAGAGCCGAATATTGTCATGTTAATGATGCTTGACATGATTGGTTCATTGGTTGTTGTAAGTGGTGTAACTGTAGCCAAATTATAAGTTACTACTATTAATGTTTTACAAGTGTTAATAGTTTATGACATTACATGGTGATGTGGTTTTATGACTTGAATCTCTTGGTTTAAAGAAATGGTCATAACGTATATTATGTTGCTGTGAAAGCTTATTTGATTGTTGAGATAATGTCATAACTTATGAACAAGTATTGATTGAGTAATGAGAATTGGTTTAGTGTGCGTTAGAATAATTGGAAGTTACTTTGAATGGGTGAAGGATAGCTTGTTTTGCTCTTGAATGGAGACAAACAGGCTTATTAGCTCTACTTTAAACTTGTATAGGTTCCAATTTCATGAAAGGAAGGTAGAACTTTAGTTAGGTGATTATTGTGATTTTGTCGTGCAGTGACGCTTACAGATACGTACACGCAGTAACTAACCCTTATATGCAATTTGCTTTAAGACTTTATTGTTTATTGTGATGATATGCATTGTATCGAAACTATGAGGTACTAGTGAGTACACTTTATATGAAGAGCTATCGATTATGAAATTCTTGTGCTTAGAATAGTTTAGAGAATAAGAGTGTTAGTAGAAGGCGGGGACCACCCCCTTATTTATTTAAGAATTAAATTATGTCTTACTTGGAGTTAGAATGACTCCTTTATAGGTAAATTTCATATTTTGTTTGGGTTGCTCAGTGGGTTTTGGCGTTCTGCTATTCCAGGGCACTCATTAATAGTAGAAAGCGAGAGTCATTCCCATTTGATAAAGCATTAGATTATGATTAGCTGGCGTGACTCAACTGGGTTATGTCCGGTTGATTTAATAGTCCCCTGGGTGAGATCCGACGGGATCACTGTATGGGGGGGGTATGAGCATACTTTTGTCATTGGGCTCCGGGTGCCCTATACCGCCCCTTGACCGAGGTGTTACCATGCGGGCTTTGCAAACCCTAATATGGTAGCCTCTTCACTGGATTGGTACCCCAGTGTGTTATATTTTTCCCGAAGGTAGGATTCGAGAGGGTCAGCTGGAGGGGGTATGAGCTCATACTTTGCCATGGGCGCCGGGTGGCTGATAACGCCCTTGGCTTTGTCACTATGCCATGAAGTAGAGAAAAAATCTACTCTTGAATATTCTTCGAGGGATTAGAAGTCCTCAAAGCAAATCGTGGAGTAAATAGGAAGTGTTAGGTACAGGAGTAAAACCTGTATTGTCGTGCTATGTTATTGTTCAATTCACATATTCTGTGGTTCTAACCACCATAAATTCGTTGAATACTGACTTGTACTGTTTGTTTTTCATTGTTGATGGCTTGTCTTTGATGGCTCTGCTATGACACGTTGGTCTATGACTTTACGTTGAGCAGCGGGGTTATCATAGATAGACATTACAGGTGATGGAGCTTCTTCGCATTGATTACGGGGGGAATGAGTGAGAATCTTGAAGTATACAATAATCTTATTGTCTACATGTAGTTTCTTTTAATTAAGTTATTTATGTTTTGAGTTTGAGGTACATGTCCTCCTTTGTATAAGTTATTTCCGTTGCGTTGTTTTTGTGGTTTGTATGATTTAAATAGTTTATCATTGTCTTTTTTTCTTCAAACTCAAGCGTTTAAATTGGAACTACGATCTATGCTTATCATGTTGACAAAGAATCCGGCGAGGATCATTCCGCCGTGATAGATTATTTAAGATCAACATGTCTTTTTCTTATTAATGTCTTTATATTTCTAAGCAAGTTTATCTTTTCTCTTTCCAATATATAAAGGAGATGTCGAATTTCCAGCTCACTTTAAAAGATTAGTTCTAATTGGTTTATTCTTTTTTAGTATTTTTTGTAACACCCGAATTTTCTTCCGTTCTTTTCGATGTTATTTGGTTTCAATTAAATGGTCGGAAATTCAGGGGTGTTACAATAAGAAAAAAGAATGAGAATAAGAATAAAAACTAGTGGAACTAAAGTAATATTAGGATTTAGAAGGAGAGAGAGAAAGTAAGAGTAACGAGTGGGGATGAAAGTATGGTTATTTGGAGAGTAAAATCGGCGACAATTCAACAAATGACTTTTAAAATTCAAAATTCAAATTAACGACCAGATTCCAATCCTAAACTAGTCGCCACGCTGATGTAATATTTGTTTAAATTTAAATTTTCCCGCTTTGGAGTACATGGTGACTAAATGAAGACAAGTAAATGGTCGCCAGTTGAGATTTACGTAAGTCCTCCTTAAAGACACCGGGTAGAATAAAACAAAGCTAGTCCAATGGCTACTTGAAGATTTACAATTATACTAAAGTAGCTCTCTAAATAGTAAAGCTTGTAGAACCACTAGTGTGAGAATGAATATGGGACACAGGAGCTTGTTTACCAAGTTTTGAGTATTTTTTATTCAACAAAAGAATTAGGCGTGGAAGAAGAAGGTAGAAGCAGAAATGGAAAATGGAGAAGATAAAGAAAAAGCGGAGGAAACTGTTTATGTTCAAGAAATGAACGAGGACGAGAGTCTTCCTATTTTTTTAAATTACAAGGATTATATTTCAGTCAATTGATTAAACTCAATGCTTTCGTAATCATTATATCATTCGAAAATTCCAAACAACAAACAAAATATTCAAAAAACTTACTAAACTAACAAAGTAAGTTCCTTTTGAGGAAAATTATCATATTGTGGAAATCTTAATGAAAATCAATTTATTTTATTACTTTAATTTGATACTCCCTCAACAATAAATTTTAACACCAACAATTGATATAAGTATTATGAAATTGATAGAAACTACTAAATTGACTGAATATGATTAAAAGTGAGAGATGTGTAGATATTATAAAATAACAATGCAAAACATAAATTACAATTTGGGAATTTGTATTTACCCTTTGTTGATTGCTAAAATAAAACTTACAAGAATACACTAAGAACAAACTTAGAGATTATATTTGTAACGACAATCGTTACCCAGAAACTTATACTTATTGTAGGCGTGTAATCACTTTTCTTTTGTAATATTTTCCCCACAAAGGTATTTGGATTTTGACTTGGAAATTCACAATGAGATATAAACAATACAATACACCCTTAGTACTTAGGTTATGTCACTTAATGACAAAGTGTTTGGTGAATTATAAACTTTGGAAAAATTCTAACAAGAAGTTTATAACTCTTTTTGAAAAAATACAAGTAAGAGAGAAAGTAAGGACAAGAATTCAGAAATTCTAGACGTGGTTTACATTCTTCCTAAGTCCCTATTCATACAACTCTAAGTATAGTAAAGGGTCATGGCACGTTCAATCACCCATTGATGATCAAGCATTATGACCACCATTTTATACCATTATAATTATGTATTGATGAGCATTATTTCTCCCCATTAAGCCTTTGTAACATCAGAAATAAAGTGGACAAGAGAAGGAATCCAATGCACTTAATTCAAAGAAAACGTAAAGATACAACGGTCTGATCAGAACAAAAAGTCGAGTCGGCTTTTGCTCCAACCTCAGGAAAGCCGACTCGACTTTTCCGGCTGGACAAAACATTTTTCCAGTACCTAAAGCCAAGTCGGCTTTTCAAGCTGACTCGGTTTCCAATTTTCTTTTGTCCTACCCTTTGAACCCCTTTTGGACCTTCTATTTTTAATACATTTTGTCCTATTACTATTTGTAGTACTTAGTGATAATTACTTAGGATTTAATATACATTAAATATTCAACAGTAGATAAAAATTAATAAAAATGGTGGAGATACTAACTAAAATAGAAATTTTGCAAAGTTAAATCAACATACTAAAATAAAAAGCGTGACAATATCTTAGGAACAGAGAAAATATAAATTTAAATCCAAAAAGAATGATTGACGACCATAAAATAAGAAGCTTACATTCTTATTTTCTCTTTAATTTGTATTAATTGACTATTTAGTCCATATATCTATTACGTCTCTTAGAAAGGTCGTCTCTCACAACAATTTGCGTTCAATTAAACTATATTTTTATTTGGAGTATTTTGGACGTGTATTGTATTATTTTAATTGTTATTAAGACTTAACTTTATAATTTATATTGTATTTTTTAATTTTTATATTAGAAATGTCTGCTTACACGCGGGTCCCAGCCGCTAAGTAAATAGGCAGGTAGTGATAAAAGAATATGCTCACTGATTTAGGCGAACTTTTTAATATTTGAGCTCACGATAAATTTTTAAGGCATTATCTGGTTTGTTACCCGTTCAAGGCCGCCCATGAACTAACTCTAGTACTCTACCCTGAATCTCATTAAAACTCTGAAGTAATTGGACGAGGGTAGTACTATGGATGACCTGTTTGAGATGTCTTGTGTTGGAATTATTTTTTATTCTTTACCCATATGTGTCTTATACCCATTGTGGGGTGTTTGGATATTGGTTTTTACAATGGTTTTATTTTTTATTGATTTTTGGTTTTAGCTAGTTGATTGGTAAAATAGCCAATAAAGATGTTTGGTAAATGAATTTTTAGCTAGTTAAAAAACTGACTTTTAAGCCAAAATAAAAAGCTACTCCTATTTGCTTTTTTTATTGGCGTTTGGCTTATTAATTTACTTTTTCTTTAATATACAGCTGACAACGATTGTAAATACATGCTATTAGCTCCTACTTATTTTTATGATAATTAAGAGAAATATATTAACTTCAAAAAATTTTTTACAATTTAGATTACAAAGGAGCACTTCCCTAAATACAAAAGAAAAGCGGCAACCAACACAGCTCCTACTTATACTCAAAAGTCAATATCAATCTTTTTGCTTGGGACGTTGATTGTTTCGTGTAAATTGGAGTTTGCGTTGTTTTCATGATCAAAATCATAAAAAATATGAATATTTGTGGTGTAATATAGTATACAAACAAAAAATTTAATAAGAAAACAAAGTGTTATGAACGGTGTGAGTGTGACTTGAGTGTACATTTGATGTGTGCATTCATATGGTGATTTATGTCATCAATGGACGTATTAAGTTTTGTCTTAATGTTTATGGTTTATGATGATAATAAAGTATGGATTAATAAGGTAATGAAGTATGAGTTAATCACAGAAGTTATGGGGCTTAATGAAGAAGTGTAAAGGTTTAATTCAAGATGTTCTACTGTGCAAAGTCAAGCAAAACTGTCAGAAGCTCTCTGAAGTGCCGCTCAACCAGCTCGCTCGATCAAGCAAGCTCCAGTGTGGGTCGAACGAGCAGACATAATGTAACCAGAAACTTCCAGTAGGCCGCTCGACCAGACTGCTCGACCAAGCGGTCGAGCGGGCCTTTGCTTTTGGTCGAGCAATGTCTCTGATGCTCCTAAAATGCTGTTTTTGACTCTTCAAGTGCTTGGGGCTGTTTTATTATCATTTATTCATAGCTTCAATGTATAATGTTGCTTAGTGTGATCTCCCCTATAAATAGAGAGGTCATTTGTTCATCCAAATAATTCACAAAATATACACCCAAGCCAAATACTAGTCTATATCTCTTTTCTATTATAATTCTCCATATTTGAAAGTTCTTTGTACTCCTTTGATAATATAAGAGATACTACACACTGGAGGACGTAGCCTAAGTTAGGTGAACCTCGTTAAATCTTTTGTGTCGTTTTTATTGCATTATTTTCTCTTACAAACATTGATATTATTGATAGCATAATTTATTTGTCACAAGACTTCATACATTCGATCTTAGCAATATTGGAGTTTGAAACACATTGTTCGAACTCTAGTATAGCATCATTTTTCACAAAGATATATTTGGAGATTTCAAAAATAAAATTCTAATTTTTCAGTTGCTGTTTTGAGGTATTTTAATTGATATTCTCATAAATAATTTTTCTGTTTTATTTCATTTTTATCGAATACAATTAGCCTTGGTCATCCTAATTTTAATATTTTTTATTGATTATAGTTCCTATATATTTTCCATTAAATTTATTTTAACATTTTTATAGTAATTATGATTCTTAAATATTTCTCACTAAACATTTTAGTGCTTGTGTCCTCATATTTTACCATTAATTTTATTATTATTTGAAATGCTTATAGTTTTCAAGTTATCTCTATTAAGTGTATTAAATAATAAAAATAATATCCTAATTATCTGTTTTATTTTTACTCTCATTTGAAAAATTCTACTTTTCTTTAACTCGCATGGAAATAAAAATATGGAAATGGATAACGGTAGGATATTCATATTATTATATTATACTTATTGAAATAGATAAGAGATGGAGACAGTGGAATGATACAGACCGGATAAACATAAGAAATAAACACTGGCATATTTTGCCTTTCCACTTTCTTTTTCGACCAACGTGGGCCCACAACCTTCATCTAAATAATTTTGACAATAATAATAATAATAATAATAATAATAATAATAATAATTTTGCCGATCGTAGACATATATTTTTTAAAGACTAGTTTTTTTATTTAAAAGGGGTGAGCGTTTAGCTTATGACTCCGCACCAACTTCTTGTAAAGTCTCTTTCTATAATATAAAATATAATAATAATAAAAATAAATTATTATTATTAATATTATTATTTGTTATAATTAATTACTTCTTATATTATCTCAGCAAAAATATTCTATTTTTTTATTGGATCGTTCATTAATAGTCTCATTTATTTAATTAGAAAGCTAATTGTAATTTATATTTGTTTGTAACCTAACTAATATCTAATGATTTGTGCAGAAAGTGATAAATATGATAGGATGAAAGACTTACAAATCAAATAATCTATGCAATTCTTAGGATTGTATAGGCTAAAATATATATTTGAAAATAAAATTATTTTATTATTGGAAGACAAATCACACAATAAACAAATTTTAAAAACATATTTCAAAGAATATTACTTCAATATATTTTAAAATCGTTTCATTTTCTTATTAGAATAATCTTATTTAATATCATCACTAGAGTGATACTATTAATAAAATTATATCCATCTTATATTTATTAGAATATACTTTTCAAATTTTCTTTTTTCAAATAATCAATTTTTACTAATAAGACACCTACTTATCTCATAAAAACTACCTTCAAGGCCTCAATAACATATTGTGCAAGATGATATTATCGCACAAAATTGACTATATAATTTTTAGTTCGCATGACAAAAATTTCAATTTTGTTAAATATTGTTTCCATTTATAGAGAAACTCTAAATTAATACTTATTATATTGAAATTGAATATATTTAAGTAAAAATACACTTTACAACAATTAAAACTGAATTATTTATTAAAATGACCTTTGAGTTGGGACTTTTAGAAATAACAACGGTATTTATTTTTACGAATTATAGCCAATATAACCTGTTTGACTTAAATTTTCCTTTGACTTTAAATAAGTAACCTTTGACTTTATTTTTATTTTTTAAAAATACAATTTATTATTCATTTTAAATTTATAAATATAAATGCTTAGCTATTTTAATATTAACTTTATTTTGATATTTAAAATTAATTTTTAAATTACTTATTTATTTTAACATAGTCGTTAGAATGTGTAAAAACAACGTGAGTTATTTTCTTAATTCGCAGTATGCAAATCAATCGCGATGTCCATTTTTTGAAAAGAAATCTTTAACACATGTAAAAAGTCGCTATATATGATCCCGACCTGCGTGTCGGAAAACTCAACGTATGAGTACCCATTTTGATCGAATTTATAAATTAGAAGCCCCATAAATTTGATCGTGATATTTATTTTTCGAAAAAATTATTAGCACTAGTGAAAACCACATTCAATATTTTCTCGATTTGCATGTTAAAAAATTGACCTATAACTATTTATTTCGAACGAATTTTCAACCTAAGCACCTTAGAAGGATAATCGCGACGTTTATTTTGCAAAGACTTAAACAAGATTTTTACTCATGTTAACATAAAATGTATATATAAGTAAATAAGAAAGTGAATTTAAACAAGATTTAAAATTTAAATTAAAGTCAAAGGTCACTTATATGAAATCAATGGTAAAATTAATGTCAAACTGAAAATCTGAAATCCAAACAACTTAACTCTAAATGTTTATATTTTTTAATTTATAATATCTATATTTAGTAAAAGAAAACTTTTGAGTCAATTTTTAAAACTAAACTTTAAAAGTGTTTAAAATTAAACAAATAATCAAATTCATTAGAATTAGGTTCTTTAATGGATCCATGTCATAATAGATATGATTTTTTTTTTCCTTTGGGTTGACTAGACAACATACCTTTCCAAACCAAACTTGCCTCAAATCTTTTCAGGATAAAACTAAAATTAAGAGTTCAAATCCAACTACCATTCCCATCGGTGGACGCCATTGCCGGTCGCTTGGTAATTTATCCCATCTCTGACCTTATACTTTGAATCTTTCTCCGCCATGGCGCCATAAAATATCATTTTTACAAACAAATATTCATTCATCATTTTTTTATAAGTTGTATTGTATGATTATTGATTACTATGATTGATTTGATTTGATTTATACACAGATCTTTAAAAAAGAAGAAAATTATTGAGATTTGCCAATGGGTAATGCAAATGGAAGAGAAGAAGAAGGAAGCAATAATAGTATAGGTAATGCAGCAGATTACCTTACAGCTAATGTAAATCACCCACATCCACGATCATATCAACATGGTCATAATAATTCTTCAGAATCTATGTCTAATTCACCGCCTGAGAGTCCTCGTCGTTCTCGATCGCCTCTTATGTTCACTCCTCAGGTTTTCTTATTCTAAAGTCAAATTATCACTTTCTTTTCATTTATCATATTATACCTGTTTGTGAGTTGGTTTGTTGTATATTAGCATATGGGTAATACCCTAACAGGAGGATGAAAGGTTAAGGAAAGTGTTTTTAACATGAGTTTGTTGACCTGTAATTTGACATTATTTATGTATGATTCATGGAATTAGAAATTGGGTATGCGTTTGTTATTACTAACAAGGTAAGGTTGCTTACATAACCCTCCCAATCCGACCTAAATAGGAGATTCTTAATGGTGTTTGGTAATGAAATGAGAATGGGTATCACGATCACTTCTTGCCTCCACTTTATTAGGGATGAAGCATACACACACACAGGTGAGTTGGTTAGCATTCTCCTTAGGTTTTGTTATAGTGTCATTAGTCCTCTTTAATCCCTAGACACTAGAATTAATTACTTTTGCTTTTTGTTCAAAGTAAATTACTTCATGTTTACTCGTCCATTTTCATGGAGTTTGGGTTTATGTGTTCTTTGGCTTTTGGAATGTAATGGACAATAGCTTTTATATGTGTTTGCATTTCATAATCAAATAGATGACCGCTCCTTATTAAAAGGCTATTATTGAGTTATGTACACTGGACTCTTTTTACTACCCATTGTAAGAGAGAGTGTGTTAGGGTACATATTGGTTATGTTGGTGTTCACCTTTTTGTAGGTTGGAGTGTGGGAAATTACTTGGAGGTACCGGAGTTCAAATATAAATAGTTGATTGGACAGTTGGGTTCTGGAATAGTTTTTGTTGAAGAGGCAGTTACCTAACTTTTACTGTCATATCGGGATTCGGGGTAATATGTAATCAAAGGGGATAACGCCTGGTCCTCATTTGCGCAGTTCTTCTTCCTTTTACCATAACTATATTCCGTCTTTTTGTTTTTTTTTTTTACCTCTAATTCATGATAACTCTCATGAAGCTCATGAACACTTATTCCTCCTCAACCTGGTGATTATAACATTGCATCTTGAGATTTTGTGGCTCTATTAGGGAATTGAGTATGGCATCGGTAGGCTCATGTTGAATCCTTGCTAAGGTGCCTTTCCAAATCTCAAAATTTCAGAATTTTTACTAATATGCAATCAGAGAATTTTGACTGATGTCCTTATATCGTTGGGGTTCAGATTTATGGTTTTTGATTTTGGATTATAATGGACTTTATTCTAATGACTCATTAAATCATGTGCACTTCTTATATATGTAAAGTTGTACATGATGTTTGCTACCAAGGATCAATAAAAAACAATCTCTTCAATAGTGTTAAGGTTGCGTACATCTGACTCCCTAAACCCACTTAGCCACTTAAAGGCATTGGGGTAATGTAATGTAATGTGATCAAAGTATTGATGGTTAAAGATGTACCAAGTACATTTGAGACCATGTGAAACATGATAAGGAAAATGTTCATAGAACAAGGGTAAGTAACTATATCCAAGTTGATAAGATTGAACAAAACAACACTCTATTACTAAAATGTCATTAAGTGGCTCCCCGCCTAGGAAAAGTGTGGGATGATTAGATGTTGGTAACCATTGCCCTTGTAATAACAAAAATCAAGTTTGGACAAAATGGAGAAGTTCAGGTGGGATGCAGTAGTTTGTATTTTAAATTCTAAAACAAGTTATGGTAATGAGGTAGGCACACTATATGTAGCACATGGCACTATAGAAGATATAAGGATGTTCCATTATCATTATATTCTCATCGGTGGAATTTATGAAGGTTGGCCATTCCGTTTTAGTTGACTTCTAGTTCCCTTTTTGTATTAATTTTTTGCTTTCACTTGTTGATCAAGTCTTTTGACCATAGAAGATAGGTCTTCTTACCTATGCTGAAAGAAAAACAATGTTGTAAGTGAGACTTGGAATGCGATTTTTAACAGTTTTTTCTAACAATGAAGCCATTGACAATTAGTCTTAGTCCATTGGGACACTTTAAGGATTGCATGTATATTGGATGTGAATCCAAGCACATCAATAGCTCATGTTTGTTGGTGGTTTGAGATATTTGACTTTCATGTCCCTAGCTATTAAATACTCATCACATTTGGACAACCTTTGTGATAGAAAGGTTCAAGTTTGGGCTACGAAATGTTAGTCCTATACGTTCATCATATGTCTACAATCCAAACATTCTCGAGTGCATCCAAAAAGTCCTAGTCTAAAGAGTATTGTATACATAAAGGTGATGAACGAAAAGTTAAGCATTAATCTTTGGAAATGCTTGGATAATACTCGCTGATTTTTGGTACATCTTTGAAGGGAAAATACATGCTTATTTGGAGTCCATTGAAGGTGGGTGTTTATTAGACCATTGATCATTGGGTTACATTTCTTTAAACATTGATCATGGGCGTTTCATATACATTTGGACATTATTATCATGGATTGTTGAATGACGAGAGCACATCACTAAAGTGGGTGTTATGCACTTTGTTATGGTAGTAGTCAAGTGGGTTAAAAGCTTAAATGTACAAGCATTGAAGAAGCCAATGCTACACGCCTAAATGACTAAGTCCTTATTATTGGAAATGGTGTTACAAGTTAATGTTCATTGAAGTGCTTATTCAATTAGCGTTAAACCAACATCAAAATCATCATTTGAAGTATAACTAGTACAAGATGAAGAAGTTCTTTGCATAATTCTAACTTTCAATTATCATTAAAGCTTAATAATAAACTTGTAGTAACTCATTTAAGGTTGTTCCATAGAGCAAGTAGGCATCATTATAGAATCTTTAGCAAGGGCAGAGCAAAGATTTTGGAGACCCTACTTATTTTTGCGATGTGTTTTAAAATGGGGCTCATTATTATTAAATTTTTTTCCACTTCAAAAAAAATAATTCAAGACAAAATTTATTGTAACATTATATTACTTTAAATATAAAAAAGGTTTCAAACAAATCACTTAAAAAGTGTTGCTCAGAATCAGGCTTGAACGACACCATTTAATATTTAAGGCGCCTTATTTCTGGGGGCCCTAGACCGCGAGACAGTCGGCTACCCGGGATGCCCTAAGAACCGGCGATGATCGTTAGGAGTTTTATTTCAGCTTTAGTTTAGTACTTTACATGCTGTTTTGATGTAGGAGTTACAAGCAGTTGGAGAGTCTTCTACTTGGATAGTTGGAGGACTGTTTTAGGGTCTGATCATGTCATGCAATAGCTATGTGTCTGTTCTATAAATATAGAGCTAAGTCATCTTAATACATTTGAGTAAAGCTTACTTGATTTTGAACAAAAATCCAATTTGATGTCTTATTAGATTTGCTAGTGCTTACTCCCTATTGTTTGTATTTAAATGTTACAAACAATAGCTTTAAGGATAGGTGCTGTGTCATGTAGCTAAAATCCCCACCAAAGTTAGTACCTTGTGTTTAGGTTGTTGTGGCCTATCTTTATATTTTCATTTGTTCTTGTTTTTCTTAGACTCACCAAGATCATCCTATCCGAAACATAGTGCAAAATATCGCCCTTTTTACCTCTAGATCTGTGTATCCAGATAAGAAGAGCAACGGTTGTTGTGCCCTTTATGATGAAATGAACAGCTGTAAGAGTGTCATACTTTTTTCTAGGCTCATAAAAAACTTTCTTTGTTATGGTTATGGGTGTCCATTTTGTATTCTGTTTGCAGATGGTTTAATATATACAAGATACTATCTCGTCTTTATCAGCTATTATATATTTGATCACAGAGTAGTATTTTCAAAGTAGATGGACAATTTCTTCTATGTTTTGTTTCTGCAAGTTTTTTGATCGGCATGATTAAGGGCCTCTTCTCCCTAACTTATTTTCAGTTCTAGTTTAGTTTGCCCATCACTTTCACTTTCATATCATCATTTTATGCAATAAGCTCAGTTCAGTTCGTATGGGGAGAAAAGACTCCAAGTTTAAGACTGTCTTTCCATTTCAAAAAGCTTTTGAAGGGTTATAGTGTGAGAAGAAACACTGTTACATAAATGATACCTTATAACGACCTACATATCGTAACAAGTCCGCAATTCATTTAGTTCTTTTGACCCTTTCAGTGAGTCGTTGCTATCATTTTGAGTTAAATTTAGCAAGATATCAAATGTTGTGTCCTCATTAAAAATCCCAATAATTATGATAATGCTTTGCAGCTTCCTGTGGCTCCTTTGGATAAGGATGATGGCAGTTTTTTTCATAATGGTATGTGGCAGACACAGTGGCCTGGAGCTGCTGATCAGCCACCTGAAAAAGGCATTCCTACTGTGATCATTTGGAATCTTGGAGGTAATAATGTTGCTGTGGAAGGTTCCTGGGATAATTGGACATCAAGGTAATTGTTGTTAGTAGCTCTGACTTAAAGATGGTTTAACACATGATTATTTGATTCAAATATGCACCTTGCAGGAAGACTCTGCAAAGATCAGGCAAGGATCATGCTATTCTTTTAGTTCTACCATCAGGCATTTATCATTACAAATTTATCGTTGATGGTGAGGCACGGTATACACCAGATCTACCTCATGTTTCAAGTGAGATGGGACATTATTGTAATGTCCTTGATGTTCATGTGAGTAAAACTTTTTTTTTGAAAAAAAATTCTCTGGTATGAAACTTCTGTTTAAATGGTCTAAACACATGTTTTGTGTGGCATTGAGTTTCGTCATTGTCCGTTTAAACCTACCAATCTTCGCTTCTATGAGAAACATACTTAGCTCCATTTATCTGCTGTGTAGCCTACCTAAATGGTATGATGGAAAAAAATAACCGTTTTCAATACAAAATGGTTCCGGTTCACTAACTTTTTAATTTTGGTGTACATGTTACTTGGATGTTTTTCTGATGGATGAATGTGTTGGTTGTACATAATGATGTTGATTTCATCATAGCTTCCTGTTCATGAATGGCTTCTGTTTGAAGAGTTAGGATTTCCTTTACACTATGTTTGGATAGAGGGAATGGAGGGAAAGGAAAGAGAGGGGAATAGAAGGATTTCATTTCCCTCATTTGGATACCATTAGTGGAAGGGAGGGAAATGGAGGGAAATGAATTAGAAAAAACTACTTCACATTTTATTCAAAACAAATAATTTCAAAATTGGAAAGATTTGGAAGGAACACACATCAATCTCCCTTTTCCTTCGTTTCCCTTTTCTCTCCTTCCCTTCATTTCCTTCCAAAAATGTTATTCAAATTTCAAAGCGTTAGTGTAGAAAGCATTCCAGCTATGTGTATGAAACAGCTATAGGAGAATGCTGTGTGGAGAAGATTGAAGATTCAATAGTTTGGCTATCATGTATTCTGAATGTCAACATACTTTTCATATTTATTTGAATGTTTTAACATGTAACGAGACATTTTTTTTATAGATCCATCTTAAGTGAAAAAAATAAAATAAAGAAACTAAAAAACTTTTCTTAGTAGCAAACAAAGGAAATAAATCTCATCATCTTCTCTCCTAACTTTTTTTGCCAAGTAATAGAAAAAAGCTCCAAAAATGTGGGTTTTTTGTTACGAAACAAAGCAAAATGGGTCTCTTATCAAGATTATTTGTTATTTATGAGTGATTTTTATGCACTTTACGTGTATGAATTTGGAATTAAAAATTGTTAGTGTCAACCAATGCTTTTAGGACATGTGTCCCCACTTTTGTTCATGGAGATGTTCACCTCATGAATATTTTTGTGAAAATTCACAAGGCTTGAACAAGTTTTGCTCACTATTAAGATTTCCAAATTAATTCTTAGCCTATAAGGAGCATTATTTTGTTCACCATTAAGAATGAGCACCATTTACAGTTGCTGCTGTCTGTATACTAGCGTTTCGATGAAGTGTGCCTGGGTTCTAAAGCTCAAGGCTTGACAGACTGCTGGGAATCAAAGGGTTACAAACAGAAAAAAAAAAGAAGGAAGAACGATTCAGAGAATGTGGATTGCTATTATCACACAGTGATTGAGTATTACAAAACCCTTCTTTCGAGAGGAAGGTGCTCTCCCAGTGACACGATGTGTTTAATAAAAATTGCCTGCCTCCCCTTCTACCCCATTCTCTTATTATATAAACAGATTCATAACAAACTTTCTCAAGTATGCTCTTAACAAGGTAGCTAGGCTAACAAACTCTTAACAAACTTTCTTCTAGATTTACTATATTACCCCCTACCCTCAAAACTGTAATTATCTCCCAGGTTAGCAACAATTGGTGGCTTCAACCATCTTCTAGTGACTTCTTCTTGGGCCTTCTAGCATAGGTGAAACGGATATCTGTTTTGGGCTGGTTTCTTGCACAGACCCAGCACTTTTATATATCTGGAGTGAGATGCAAACTGTTATTTCTCACAGAGGTCAGAATCTTTATTTCAAGGTAAAGTGGCTCACTTTGTACTGATTACAATTGCATGTCAAGGCTCTAGGATCCCTATCACCTTAGTGTGTGTTGCAAAGTTTTGAAACATTTCCCTACCTCCTCCTCCATCATTTCTTATAAATGTATGTGAATTGTCATTATTGGATCATTGGATGATCCAGCCTATTGCAGATTTCTTTCTAAAGCCATTCTCTGATCTTCTTTTTGCATTCCTGATTTCCCTAATTTTCTCCTCCTCAGTACTTAACGAAGTTGTGATCATCTTTCGCTAATCTTCATCACCCAAAATTGAATATACGTGAGCACTTCACAGATACTTTTTGTTCTTGCCAACGTTAATGCTAACAAGTTAGCTTCTTATTCTTGGATAGTCTCTCCCTGATGTCTTGTACAGAATGAAAAATTTCCTACACCCCCCTGACTTGGTTTCTTTTTCTCCTTGAACCCATTAGTTTTATCAGCCAATCTAGGGTTTCCTCATGTCAATAGTGTGTGTTCGGTAGTACATTTCGCTGATTTTTTAACTTCTGTTCCGTTCTATTGGATGGGGATGAATCTCTTGATTATTTATCTTGGAAGCAGAAACAAGTACGTTCAACGTCATATCATTTGACAAAGATCAGTTAACAGGCCAAGCGGTCAACGGGTCAAGGTCTAGTTTTTATCTGTTGCAACAACTGTACTCTATCTCTCGAGGAGTTCCTTACTTTGATTCAACCATCCACTGTCTAGTGTAACCATGACCATTTTGAACTCTAGATATGAAATATTGTGTTTCATATTTCATTTTATAGGAGAAACTAGAAGAGGAGTCCTCTATTGACAATAAGGTTTTATGTGCAATTTTAAATCGTTATCTTAATGTGTATTGCTATAGAGTACAAGATAGTATGTAAAGACTAGATACTTGTATAAGGTCTTGAATAATTGCCTTTAACTACACAACTTAAGGCTATATGCTCAATATGAGACGAAGAACATATAAAAGGATGAGCTAATAGAAGATATACACTATGAATTTTATGGGATTAAGGGTGACATGAAAGCTGAGGGATTGAGGGATTTAGAATAGAAAGTGACATGAAAGCTCTATATCTCTTTCCAGTGAGTACAAAGTATGATTTTTATGGGGTGTGGGTGCTGTAGAATTTGCAAAACTGATGCATTCCAGAATAGCATCACCATATCTGAAATTAGGTAATTTTGATTCAAATTGACTCGATCTGCAAATTAGTAATATAAAATTTGTTTAATTTGTTCTTGATAAACATGATACACCCATGTATATCCCTACCATTATATGAAACATCGTTCAGGTTTTAACTAAGCCCAACCCAATCGATGCCACATAGTTACATCTCTAATGTTTTATTATGTCAAAGTTTGCTAATTCTGCTTTTGCATCATAACATGTCTACTATGTAGATATGTCAGTGCTTATGATACAGTTAGGGAACTGGATTGTGTAGGAAGGCTGCTCTGCATCGTTAGCATTGTGCTCATCTTCGAATGTTTAAGCCGGTAGATAAAGCCTATATAAAACACAAAACGATAGCTATTGAAGTATGGATAAGCTCAGATTGCGGTCATGGAAAATTTTCTCTAGAATGTTAAGATATTTAAAAGGTTTTATACACTTTATATATGCAGGACTATGTACCAGAAAGCCTAGATAGTGTAGCTGAATTTGAGCCGCCACCATCACCAGACTCGAGTTATAGTCATTCATTTCCAGATGAAGATGATTTTTCAAAGGAGCCAATGATAGTACCGTCCCAGCTACAGTTGAGAGTCCTTGGCATACAAAGTTCAGATGAAGCCCCATTGTCGAGGCCCCAACATGTTATGCTGAACCATCTTTTTATAGAAAAAGGGTGGGCTGCCACTCAGTCAGTAATTGCTCTTGGTTTGACCCATAGATTTCAATCAAAATATATCACTGCTATCCTATACAAGCCATTAAGAAGGTAAAAATTGGCCCCTTTTTGTGTTTTTTTCTTTCTTTTTCCCTTCCAATCCCTTTGGTTTAATTTCGAGTTTTCCCCTTCCCTTTGTATTTCCTCATTTGGGTGGGTGTCAATACCATGTAAAGTACATGAACGTGTGAAATTAAAACTGTTAATAGTGAACACATACTCGTCTCATTACATTTCTTTGTATGGTTAGCAATTTTTGAACTTTTCTAATCATTGTATGCTCACGTTGTAAAGTCAATTGTAAATTATGTGCATGTGTTGAGACTTGAGATCAAAGTACAGGACAGAAGTCGAGGTTGGCTCAAGAAATTATGGAGTTTGGAAATTGCTTTCAAAGAGTCGACATGTTTGAGTCTCGTCTATTTCATGGAAACTGCATATTCATTTAGCTTTGAGCTTTTGAAGTTGTGCATTTCATTACATGAATCCCAAGTTACAAATGAAAAAGAATACATAAATTGGTGTGAGAGACAGTCTCTCCGACAGACGCATCAGATATATGAGCTAAATACAAATTAAGAGTAGGCTTCTTGTTTTGAGGTCGTCTCTTTGAGAGACGGATTCTCACAAGAGTAGCCGGAAAGAATATGATTAAGTACGCAATGGTTAGGTTGTGTTATTGTTGATGCTAGCTTCTGTCGACAATTCGCTGCTACGTGCTCGACTGTCTTCAGATCCCATTCTTCACCATGTTTATCTGTAGTTCACAACTAGCTTGTAAGAATTGGCTTCAAATGGTTAATAACTACAAATGGGCAGAGAAAGACCGTCGAATTTTGAAGATTTTATTTATATTTCTTAGTTTTGCGTAAAAGAAAACAATGAAAAGAATTAAAAAGAAAAGAAAAATGGAAAAATGTAGCAATGAGAGTATAAATTTTGCGGTCAAGCAAACCCAAGAATAAAGAATAAAGTGGACAGAGACTAGGAAGTATCGAGTTTTATCATAATAAAAAAGAAAAATCTGGAATTTGATTTTCACCTCGTTTTTTCATTCCCTTGGCAAAAGAGTAAAGTAGGGAAAAAGATATTATAAAGAGAATCTAGTCACAATTATTTTTGCTTTGTAATAAAGTTAATATATTGGACATTCTCATTTGGAATATGTTGCATATCATAACAATTTAGTGGCAAAGAACTTTTATTTTCTTTATCAATGTTTAAATAAAGAATTAGATTCTTATTTTTTATTGATCAAGAGAATCAATGGATCTTTGATAAAAAAAATACTCATGGGAACATTTTTCTTTTTCTAATAAGATAGACATTTTTTTAAAATAATAAATAGATACACTAAAATTTTATTATTTGAAAATTGTAGAATATAATTTCAAATGGAATGGAAAGAATAAGTGAGGACCAACAAATTCTCTTCATTCGGAGTGACTATAATTAGAGTGGGAATAAAAGCTTTGGAATAAGTGGTAGCCGGTAGCCGGTAGCCCAACATAAAAGTTTAACTACTATAGAAAAGTGAATTTTTTTTAATCAGACACTTTTTATTTTTTTTTTTAATTTCAAAATTTTTATTTTGAATTGTCACTTTGATTTATATTTACACATCTTATATTTTCTCACTTTTAATACTATACACAATTTTATGATTTCCTACTATATTTTCTTTAACATTATTAATAAGTGTTGCAATTTCTTAACTACGGAAGGGAGTATTACTCTTTCTTGTAAGATGGTTGGCAACACAGTAACATGTCTTTTTTTAGTTTCCAACCCTAACGCTATCGTTTGTACTTTGTACTCCAAACATGTCTATTTCCTAGCATGGCTTTAAACACATCTGAAATTTTATTTTGAAAAAGTAACTTAACAATAATTATATAAAAGTTATTAGCAAAAATAAATTAAAAAACTCATTAATTTAGGTTTGGATGATTGAAGTAGAATTTAAAGTTCGAAGAAAATAGTATAAAATATTTTTCTATTCGTTGAAATCACAACTTTTACACAACATTTGATAATATGGAGATAGAGAAAAAGAAAAGGAAAACGAAGAGATTGAAATGAAATTGAAAGAAAAAGCTCATTTATATTTAAAAAAGATAAATTCTTTTAATATTGAAAAAACTTGAAGGAAAACACACTAATCTTTCCTGCCCACTCATTTCTTTCATTTTTAAACTGAAAAGGCGAGTGATTCAAATTTGAAGGTAATAAGAATGGGAGTTAAAAGGGAAAGAAACGCACAGAATACGCGAGCAGAAGCAAGATTTACAGCGGGTCTTCCAATTACGCTTAGACTTTTTCTGCCGTCGACTCTCTTCCATTTTAACTTTTCTCCGCCTGAGGCATCACCATTCACCAGCAGGATTATCACCCCATACCTGATAGTCTGTCTGATACGTATAACTCCCCTCCATAATACTATTTTATAATGACTAATATTATTAGCATGGAAAAGTTTCCTTCTTTATGAATTGGTTTTCTTAATTTATAACACAATATACCACCACACAGTGTATAAGATTCGATGATTAAAAAGATGATTTCAACGTTTACCAGAGAAAAACAATACCAATCATAGAGGAACAAAGTGTATGATGCTCCACAACACAAGAATCATACTCACTTAACAATAAGATAACACAACACAAACTAGGTTCATTTATTCTAACTTTATTAATGGCTAACTGATCTGATCCCAAAACGACTTAATCTTTTACATTCAATTTTCATGTAAGAAAGCGGAATTTTTGATAAACAGCTGGGTTGTCCAAAACACCATGAATCGGTTGAGCAGCTATCTCAAATTACCAATAAATAGCGGAATTTTCATCAAAGTTGTAATAATAATGTGTACCAAATATCTAAAATACAACTTTGGGTTGCCACACATGTGCCCATGTGCATTTTGGTTATTCACGCTGGATTCATCCTCTTTACTAGACAGATAATCCCATTATATTATAGCTCAGCCAGCAATTTGCATCTACAACCAAATCATAGACCATATTGCCTCGACGGTTTGGGTGACGTACCAAAGTGAGAAAATGCAAACACAATGATCTAATCAATCAATAATAAAAATAAACCTTGTTGGTTTTAAGATATAATCAAAAGTCAGCTACGAAAAGCCATAAAATTGAATCCAATTGTTCTAGTTTCATAATACCAAAGCTTGAAATTTAAATAGAGTAGCAAAAATCTATCAACCCAGAAACTTCTAGAACTCAAGACAGGGGCAAATAAGAAGATAGCACATAAGATTACCTACACAATTGATGCAAGCAACGAAAACAAACCATCATCAAAAAAACTAATAATAGTGCCATATGAGTTTGACCTAAAGGAGATAGAATTCGGAAATCTCATCCAACTTATCTGCCCCTGTCCTGTATTTAGTTCAAGGGTTTGAGTAAAAAGACTCGGATGATTCTCACTTGGCCATCATAACCTTGACGAACTCCTCGTAGTTGATCTGGCCATCACCATCTACATCTGCCTCACGGATCATTTCATCAACTTCTTCATCTGTCAGCTTTTCACCAAGGTTTGTCATCACGTGGCGAAGCTCAGCAGCAGAAATGAAACCATTTTGATCCTTGTCAAAAACTCTGAAAGCCTCCTTAAGCTCCTCCTCTGAGTCAGTGTCCTTCATTTTCCTGGCCATGAGGTTGAGAAACTCTGGGAAGTCAATTGTACCGTTTCCGTCAGCATCTACTTCATTTATCATGTCCTGGAGCTCTGCTTCAGTCGGGTTTTGACCAAGTGAACGCATCACAGTTCCAAGTTCCTTGGTGGTGATGCAACCTTTAGGAGAAGGAAAAAAATCACATCACTAGCACGCCTTAGAGAGCAAGAATCAAAGTATCATAACAAACATGCACAAATTATCTTTCTAAAGCATACTAAGCAAATTCTTTTAGGTTTAAATGTTAAAAAAAAAATGACCAAAAAGAAGAAGCTTACAAAACAGTAACAGCAAGAAAAGGCAAAACAGGAGCTGTAAATCCAAAAAGTAGGTAAAATGTATAGGTGGGTGCTGAATGAGCATAGAATAGGAGCTATAAATCCAAAAAAAGGGTACTGTACACCCAATTGTACATTATTCAAGAGTAATGATCATAACATATCAAACAAAGCCAAATGCTCTATACCAGATAGGCAGATACCAAATGCTAAAGGAAAAGGTAATCAACCAAAAAAAATATCATAATTTTCTATACCCTTCAAGTTACGTAGCTAACAACCTTAAACAAAATTTTAAGAAAAATCTACTGAAAGCATTCACATCGTTATATGTTACAATGGACATTGTTATCAAGTTCAGACAAACAGGATAACCCTCTTCCTCCCCTCTATAGTTCATCGCCTCAACCAACACCAAAATACAACTAAAGAACAAGTCGGTGTTGAAACGGCAAAGTTGAATTATCCTAACAAGCTTATTATAAAACCAACAACGAAGTATACATTATGAAACACTATCAAACGCGCGAACCAAGAAATTAAAAAAAAAAAAAACCTACCCACGTCCTTGTAACATAATTGAATCGCTAGGGCCTAAGCAATTACAGTAGAGATAAAGTAATGTAAAAGAATGTAAAGAGGCATAATTTTGGTATTATACAAGGTCAGCCACCTTGCAAGTATCCATAACGACTAAGGGGTAGGGAAAACTTGTCAAAGACCTTAGGAATCAAAGCTCAAAATAGTAGACCTGTTTTGGTCTTTTGTTTGTTACCTATAATGTTCAACATCATTTACATAATTTATCCTAGCGTCATCACAACGCAAAAATGTGACTCAAAATCTGTGTGATGAGAAAAGATTCGATTCACTGGATAATTCAAGTACCCAATCACAAGCCAGCAGCTTAAAAAACCCCAAATTTCATGCAATTTTCATCATACCAACCACATTCTATTGCTTCATCTAACACAAATATCCATATAAATATCAAATACAAGATCTAAATAAACTCAAAGCATCAATCGAATCGGTAACAAAAGCATGATATAATCATAAGAAAATCCAAATCACAGCAACAGAAAACAAGATCTGCAGAAGAAAAGATGAAAAAAGGCATAATAATCGAAAGTAATGAGCAATCAAAGAAAAATGAAGCGAAAAGAGGAAAGCAAACCATCGCCATCCTTGTCGAATAGGCTGAAAGCTTCCTTGAATTCGGAGATCTGATCATCACTAAGTTGATCTGCCATTGTAACGGGAGAGAGAAAGAGATCAAAGAGGAGAAAGAGAGAAGAATGAAGGAAGGAAGGAAGACGAGGCTTTGAAAGAAGTTAATAGGAAAATGAATGGGAGAGGTGAGAGGGTATTATATAATCAGAAGTCGCGAATATTAATGAATCCGAGAGTTACGACAAGACAATCATAACCAAAACCAAAAGGTGAGATAAAAGAAGAGGGAAGAAAGGTTGGGCCCAATTACTTCAATATTGGAGTTTGGTATCAGATTCTTCGGCCCATTTTTTAAAATTTGAAATGAATAAGCAAAAAATAATATTGGTCTCTCTTCTGAGAGATGTCTTTTTTAAAGATGATTCTCAAAATTTCAGTCCATTATGTTAATTTAAAAAAAAAATTGACGCGTGTGTGTAAGTGTAATGTGAAAAGTCACATAATATATTTGGAGTTGACATTTATAACATAATATATTTGGTGTTATACCAACATATATTTGAGGATTATAATATTATTTATTTGGGATTATAACACAATATATTTGAAGCTATAAAAATATTATAATTTAAGGTTATAACATATAATATATGAGTTTATAACAACATATATTTGTGGTTATAATATATTATATTTGGGGTTATAACATAATATATAATTCGGTATATAATAGTCTGTGTTTGAGGATATAGTGTTTTTATAACACCAAATATATTATGCTATAACCCCAAATGTATGTTGTTATAACTCCATATATATTATATTATTACTTCAAATATACATTGTTACAACTCTAAATATATTATGTTATAACCAAAAATATATGTTGTTATAACCTCATATATATTTGTTATAACTTCAAATATATTATGTTATAATCCAAAATTAATTATGTTATAAACCTCAAATATATGGTGGTATAACACCAAATATATTATGTTATAACCCCAAATAAATGTTGTTGTAACCCCAAATATATTATGTGACTTTTCACATAACACTTACACGCGCGCGTCAGTTTTTTTTTTAAATTAACATAATGGGTTGGGCTTTTGAGAACCGTTTTTAAAAAAGACGGTCTCAAGTAAGAATTGTTGAAAAAATATAAAAAAATTAAATAATAGTCAAATTTTTAAAATATTTTTCAAGATAAGCAGTTTTTTCTCAAAGTAGAGGTTCAGCTTGTTTGCTGTTACTAACAGTGAACAAAGATTTTGACCCCTTTTTTTACCAAACTTTTTTGTTTGCTGTTGGTAATAGCGAACAACTAGTTGAACCTATTTTTTTCCTTTTTTTAATGTTTAAAATTACAAATCAATATAATATATACGAATATAAGTTGAAGCTAGTTGAAGTTGTTTATGGGCGGGATTGGGCGGGTAGAGAACCGGGTAATACCTAAAAAATCTACCCGCGGGCCCAAACATTCAAAAGCCCGCCCGCATTTGCGGACATATTTTTTTGTCGCTACCCGCCCATTTTTAAAGCGGGCGTAACCCATGGGTAGGCTGGTATTTATTATATAAAAATTTAAAATATAATACAAATTATAAAGTTAAGTGTTAATAACAATTAAAATACAATACATTATCCAAAATATTCCAAATACATAAAAACTCTTAAAATACTCAAATTACATGATAAAAAAATAAGTTGGATGATCCAACAAAAGCATTGCATCATCGATTTATCTTACGACGGAGTACAAAGTCCAGACATATACCTCCTCCAATCATTATAAGTTTAAAAAAATTGTTAATGTGGGTATGAATACTAATTACTAAAGTTGGGTATGTAGTAGTACTAAACAGTAGAAGTGACTACTAGTTTCATAATCAATAGAGTTAATTATTTAATAATTAAAATATTAAACTAAGCAGGCAAGCGGGTATACTCGCGTACATTTTTTTGGTGTCACTACCCCCATTTATCTTGGCGGGCGAGTATTACGCGTCCAAATTTAAATTTTTTTGAAAAACGTTGTCCAAGCCCACCCATGAACAGCTCTATTTTATACATATATACTTATAATATACATATATACTAATATATACATATATACTTATATACATATATCTAATGTATAACAAATCAATATAATATACATATATACTTATATACATATATAAATAATGTATACAAATTTAAATATATAAATATACATATATGCTTGTATACATATATAACAAATGTATACAAGTGTAAATAAATAAAACACTAGGTATATAATAAACATAATAAATATTATATACATATACATATATAACAAAATATGTACAAATGTGAGTATTGTTCATTCAAAATACAATCGTAAGTACACCTATACAAAGAACTATTGCGCATCACCTTCCTCAACCCTTTCTAACTATGAAGGTCTCTTACGCCTCTTACGATAGTAAGAGGCAGTCGTATGGCGATCAGGGAGAGGAGGTAATTGATATTGAGATGACCCCATCCGTGTGATGACCCCGCTTCCTCGTGGGGGTACGTCACATCAATCTCCTCCAGATGAACGTCAGGAGGAGGAGGTGATCTTTGGACGTCTGTAGATGGTTGTGCCTTCTCAGCGACTTCGGAAATGAAGTGCTAGAACTGCGTCCCTAGGAGTATGCCCTGGGCTATTTCGCGCATAGGCTCCTCGTGGGTAGATTTAATCACAACTGCCACGCCTTGTGCCTGCAATCATTTAAAAGTTAGAATATGTTTATATTATGAGTTGTAGATAAAATTAAACAATATCTAAATTACTTACAAACTGTGTCATCGTCGGTGCGACCGGTGCGTACTGAGCGGCGACGATGATACCTCGTGGTGTCATCCATCAACGACTGATGGAGAGGAACCACGGCATGTAATCTGGAGTGGTAGCTACGCTAACTACATTGATTGGCGCACCATGGGCAAGCAGCTCTAGGTGATGATCCCGACGAGCAATATGTCGCCCGTTGACCTCACTCCAGTTCTTCGCCCCTTGACCCTTATGTGAGGTGAGATATAGCTCAACCTCTGTGTCGCAGGGTGGTGAAATACCCTGTACCATCCCATATTGGTGCATAACGCGCTCGGAAAGATGTACTTCGACTATGTCAAAGCATATCAATGATACAGAGGCTCTCCACGCACTCGACTGTATGCCTGAGTGCTGAGGCAACGTAGAATATGCCTCAGTGGGGTACACGTCCCAACGAAACTACAAGTTAAGAGGAAATTAATAAATTACCAAACCATGGTAGTAATGAGGTTAAGGAGTCGAGTATTTACCTGGTCTAGGCAAAGTAGATCCAGCTGATCACGATAGAATCTCACACAAGATCCAGTGTGAGTCTTCGTGCATCGATTAATTGACCACTGCGATCCATACGGGAGCTCAGGCGGTAGAATGACAGGTGGAACAACAGCACCATGGCCAACAATCCTTATTGGTTGCCCAATGAGGATGTGCTCGTAAGCCCAAAGCTATGAAATGTAAACATAATTAATTACATGTAACTATTCAAACATATTAATAAATAAAATTTTGAAGTTAGTATTACTTAGAGAATAATTAGTGGTCCTGCCATCTCCTTCACGTTTTTTTTGGAGGCACCACATAGCCTCCTGTATAGGTAACCCAAGGCTGCAGATCCCCAACTGTATTCCTCCATGCGCTCCCAGGGCGCATCGAGTAACGTTAAGTATAACAGCTATACTTGTCTACTAGTCTTGTCGGCAAACAAGACAACTCCAATCAGGTATAAGAGATACGCCTTTGCATATCTCTCAACAGTGACTTCATCAACACCCTCAGGGAGGTGTGAGAATGTCTGCATTAGCCACCTACAATACAACCCGCTCCCTCGAACTGCCTCAGCGGGAGATCGCACTCCTAAGACACTCTCTACGATATCTCGCCAGCTCGATAGCTGGCGGCTAATAGTGGACACGGCATGTCCCTCAATGGGAAGCAGTGTGAGTATAGCTACATCTAAGAGAGTGATAGTAGCCTCACCCAATGGAAGGTAGAAGGTGTGCGTCTCTTGACGCCAACGCTCGACAAGAGCCGTGATCATCGCACGATCCACTCTTCCGTAAGTGACGAGGTGGAAGTCATACAACCTCGCTTGCTGTATGTAAGGAATGATATGTGCATCAATCTCCCACGAAACAGAGTCAGGATGTATAGTGTATATAGTGTATGTGTCGGAGACCTAAAATATACTATAATCACACAAAATCATTACAACTAAGGCAATTCATTCGATAAATATGAGTTTAGCCAACCTGGACATCCTACAGTACACTACTCCTATGATCTGCCTGCATAGTGAGCACACTATGATCATGAAGGCCTGGAACTGTTGGATCCGTCCCAACTACTGCAGAGGAATGTTATTGATTTAGTTTTATAGTGAAGTAGAGGAAGCTTTATGTTTCTATGAATTGTTAGGGAATCAAAATTCGAAGTTTTAAAGGTTCCATCTCTACGGTTAAAGCACAGAATTGGGGAGAACTCTAGTGATCAAAGTTTACTTAATGTTAAAACATAGGTGAACATTGCTTAAATAGTTACTCGAAAGTACCCTAATTAACTATTCACCAGCTACATTCAAGTATATTGAATTGCAATATTCACCGGCTACATTCATCAGCTATTCACCAGTTCATTCACAATTGAGTACATATATAACAAATAAAAATAAAATCAACATTTGAGTACCTTAACAAATACATATATAACAAATACATATTGAGTATATTGAGTACAAATACAACAAATACATATATAACAAATAATATTGAGCACATATATAACAAATAACAAATAATATAACAAATACATATATAAAAAATAACAAATAAAATTTGAAGTATATTGAGTACATATATTGAATCGGAATATTTAACAAATAACAAATAACAAATAATATTCACCATCAAATACATACATTCAATAACTACACAAATAACAAATAAAATCTACATTTGTGTACCATAATTAGATAAGGATGACCTTAAGGAGTATTGATTTGCAAATTTGGCACCTGCATTTGAATAAAAATAAGAAAATTATAATAAATCCTAAAATTCAAAATTCAAGCATAAATCAACTAAAACATTACCTAAGATCAATCCAACTATGATTCAGAACACTTTGGTGATGTTAATTTGGAAGAGGGAGGAATGAATTGAAGAATTAAAGCTTTTTAATGGAGAAATTTGGATGATAATTTTCGTATGTTACAGTTTAGGGTTTCTTAATTTGGGAAAATGAGGAAGAAGAAGGCTATTATAAATTTAACCCCGTACATGTTCGCTGTTATTAACAGCGAACCAAGAGGACTAGTCAAAATTGGTCAAAATCTTTGTTCGCCGTTAGTAAAAGCGAACAGACTTTTTGACTTTTTTTGACCTCCAACCCCAAGCCATAGGTATGGGAAAAAACTGCTTATTTTGGGAAATATTTTGAAACTTTGGCTATTATGTGAATTTTTTATATTTTTTTGCTTATTTGTTTCATATTTTCTTTGCCTACTTATCTTTTCTTCTCCATATCATCATTAACCTATCATCATCAATCTAATATCCCGCTCAAAAATAGGGTTCGGATGAGGGAAGATAACAGAAAATCTATACTCATACCCCTCCAGAGAGAGAGTCAGAAGAATGCAGTTAATTTTAACCCCAAATAATGAAAATCCTGCATTGAGAGAAATATAAGTGGCATCGTTGCGTCAAGAGCAAAACCACATGCAAATAACAACATTAGACAAAACTAAAGTTAAAAGAAAAGACTAAGAAAATATATAGAATAACTAAAGAAAACTATTACTAGTCTAAAATATGAATTCGGCGTATCCAACATTAGATATCATAATCCTTCTCCAAATCTGTAAAAAAAACCATATGCAAAGTCTCTTTCTCTCCCTGTTTTTTTTTCATCAGTCTTTTTATGCATAATTAGTGGTTGATCTCTCTGGCTTGAAAACAAATTGGTGCTCCCTAATCATCGTCTTTTATCTGATTCTCCTCTCCATCTCTCTTTCCAACAATTTCATTGTGTGGCTGAGAAGTTTGATCCCTCTATAATTCTCACATGCTTGAGCATCCCCTTTATTTTTATACAATGGGATAAGTGTATTGATCCTCCATTCAGGATGTTGTTAGGATCGATTTTCTTGGCTCTCCCCATATCTTTGAGAGCTTTTTCAACTTCATTTGTGGTTTTGTCTCCGTTTGGCCATATTCATATTGGATTTAGACGTTGAAAGTCTCTCTTCCCACCTCCTCTGGCACCCTAGTTTTATTCAGTAGTTGAGGGAAGTACTGGTATTACCTTGTTTTGATGTCATCTTGTCTTAAAAAAACTTGCCAATCCTCATCCTAAATATATCTAACTATGTCAATGTCCCTCTTTTTACAGGACCTAGCCTTTGTAAGCTTGAAAATATGCTTCTCTTTCACTTTTGTATCTAGCCTTTTTATAAAAGTCTTCATAAGCCCGACCTTTTACCTCGGTTACCGGTTTCTTTGCAATTAGGAAATAAAAAAACTGGTTGGAATTAGGAATTTCGATGGATCAGGCGTAATTTTGGACATATATAAAGTTGATATTGAGTACACATTTTATCCTTAAGACTTTTTAGTTTAATTTTATTCACTCACATATTTTCATTGTTCTTTTACAATTCAATTTAGCTTCAAACAAATGAGCGTAAGCTATAGACTGATAGAAATATTTGTCGTGCCATTCTCATTAATGTCAAAAGTACAAACAAAAGATTTAATGTGTATTTGAGCTCCAACAATAATGCCCAATAAATAGAAATACTAGTTAATAGGGATGACAGTTCAGTCCGAATCCGATCCTAGTCCGACTCGATCCGAGAAAAATAATCCGATTCGAGTCCGAGGAAAAGGTTATCTGACTCCAACTCCGACTTCACGATCCGAATCCGAGTTAGAGACGGACCGGAGTTGGACCTTATTAAAAATCCGACACTCCGACCCTGAAGGAAATCCGACTTTGAATTCGACTTTTAACCCAATATTTTGTTTCCTTTAAAACTCTAGACGTGACTAATTCAAGCTCTCTCTCATACTAATTGTAATTTTCGATTTTGAAAAACTACTTGGTATTTTTATTTAGATCAATCAATCAAAATACGACAAATCAGATCAAGAGAAATAAAATACGCCAAATCAAAATGCGAGAAAATTTTGTTAAATTGTAGTATTAGGAATATTTCTCATGTTGAACTTGAATTCAAAGTACATATTTTTTTTGTTAAATTGTATTTGAAAAATATATTTTGTTAACTTCGTATGCTTTAAATCGTTAGTACAATATCACAACGATAAAGTTTGATAATAATCCGACTCCGTTGGAGGTCCGAGCCGAGTCGGGGCAAACTTAGAGTATGCATAATCCGTGTAACGGTCCGGCTTAAGTGACCCGGAAATCCATATGAAGACTTTTCTCTAGGACCGTCAACGTTCCCTCGATAAAGAAATATAGATAAAACAAAAAGCAGTTTCAGCGTGAAAGATAATAAGTCGGCGGAATCTCTTACGTACAACTCGAGAGCCTAAAGGCCTCTAAACAAACTATTTGAAATAAGCGGAAGCGAAAAGAAAACTACACTATCTCATGTTACTTAAGTACAGAGTTTCTTTCTACTCATAATCTAATACAAAAAGATAACAGCATGGTCTTGATGATTACGGGTTCTAAGTCGAGACCTCACCTGCAATCAACCTACTAGTCATCGTATGACAACACACAGTAGGTTCCAAAGAAACAAACAATACACGTCAGAGACTTCATACAAATATCAATCAGGTTGAATACAAGCAAAATATTCATCCTAGCATGCATAGGCTCTAATACATTTATTATTAACTAATCCCAACTTGTAACGTTGCCCATCCTGTTCGGGTCGTTCAAGTATAAATTCAAATCTTTTTGGAGGAATACACTTGGGAGAGCTAATCCCAAGGCAACCACCGACCTAAGATGTTGCCCGTTCTGTTCGGGTCATCAAAGGCTAAAGTATGCATACCCCCATGGTGACCGTAATGATCCAAAACTGCCATGGGAACAATAATTGTAATAATCCAAACCAATTCGTTAACCCCCTTTGGGTAACATAATATAACCAAACGTCAATCCCTTCGGGTGACAATACATAAATTCTCAATTTCCAATTAAATTCCTTTCAGATTATTTGAGGTGTCTAATCCTTATGTGGTTTACAAAGCCTCGATTAGAAATAAAACAACACTACTTGCACAACCACATAAACAGTATGGTCTAAGCGTGTACCTTTAAGCACTGCAAACAACAATATTCAAGCACGACCGAAATTTCACCCTCTTATGAATCGAGGTCCTAAATAACACACACACAAAACGATCACGTATTAGGACGTGTTTACACATTTAATCCACTCCATACTCTAAAATATCACTAAGACTTGATAATTTTTAATTGTTTACATCCTATTCCCAATGGATCCAAATTTTAAATTCTGACCATAAACTTTACGGGCCATTTTGGACAGACTAGAAAATTCAAATGCAAAATCCAACTTCGCCATTGCGTTCGGAACGCGTCAATTACCTTGGGTACCAATTTTCATAATTTCTAACATCCAATTACTATTTTTAATTATTTTAAGCGTTTAACGAGTTTTAAACGCATCGGTACATAAAACAACGGAACACGACCAACGTTTCCGGATCGGCATCTTTAACGAGACAGAACAGCTGCTGCTCGAATACATATATATATATATATATATATATATATATATATATATATATATATATATATATATATATATATATATATATATATATATATATATATATAGGGGAGGGATCCATTGAGAAGGAGTCTCAAAATGAGAAGGATGAGAAGGATTTATAGCCATAGATCTTATGAAGATCTAACGGGTAAGAATAAAAAGGGTTGAACCGTGACTATAAAGAAAATAAAGAAAATGGTCCAAAAAATAGGTTTCTCCCTCCTTTGAAAACCAAAATTGTTGCTCATCTTCTCTTCCTTGAAAACCAAAAACGCTGCTCCATCTTCTCTTCGATCTTCAATTCATGAAAACCAAAAATTTCTTGCGATTCTCTTCTTTTCATCGTTGTCATAGACAAATGATGTAAGTTTTTTTACAGATTTTAATATGTTTTTCAAATCATTTTCAAATTAGTAATTAATCTAGGGTTTTCTAATTGGGGAAAAATTTCATCTCTAATCTCACTTCAATCTGTAGAAATTGATTGTTATTATTGTGTTATATTGTGTTGCATTTGTTTGGAATTAGGCTTTCCATATTTGTCTTTGACAATAGACATCTATTTTACTTTCTTTGCTTCCATTAATATCCTGATTAGACAAAGTTTCATGGTTCCACCTTTAATCTAGCATTTTCTGAGTTATTTTTCTCATTATGTTGATTTGTTGCATCTTTCACATGTTAGGTTACTATATCTTTGAACAAGGTTACTATAATGTTACTATATGATTTCGTTGTGTTATTGTATACCAGATCATAGTTAAGATATTTTGCTTATGAATAACTGTGAAAAAAAAATTGAAGAACTTTAGGGATTAAACTAGAGTAAAACTTCTATGTTCTGTGTTCTAGGGTAATAAAAAAACAAAATTTATAATTTGACTATGATTTAATGCAGAAAAGTTGATTTATGTAAGAAGATCAGATGCTGAAAATGAAGAGATTGTTAAGATGACTATTTATTTACTAGTATGCTCTTGTAAAAGTTTTAAACATACTATTCCGTTGTAATTTGATACTATGTTATAAATAAAGGTTACTATGATTATATATAGTTACTATCTTCTATTTTGTAATTGTGAAAAAACTTTGCTGAGTTAATGATATACGATATTCTTAGATGATCTTGTAAAAGTTAATGACATACTATGTTCTTAGAAAATGATACTATGTTATGATTAAATGTTACTATGTTCATTTTAAAAGTTACTATGTTCTGTATAAGATTATAAATTATTTCATATATCATGCTCTTATAACATGATACTATGTTATGATAAAAGGTTACTATGATTATTTAGAGTTACTGTCTCCTCATATGATTATAATGAAGTTTTGTTGAAGCTCACTGTTCAGTACAAGATACTATGTTGATTTTAAAAGTTACTATATTCAGTATAAGTTAATGAGATACTATGTTCTTAGAAAAAGATACTATGTTGTGAATAAAGGCTACTATGATTATGTATAGTTATTGTCTTCTCTTTAGTAATTGTGAAAAAACTTTGCTGATTTAGTGATATACTAATATGTTAAATGATGTTGTAAAAGTTTATGACATACTATGTTCTTAGAAAAAGATACTATGTTATGATTTATAGTTACTATGCTCATTTTAAAAGTTACTATGTACTGTATAAGATTATAAATTATTGCACATACCATACTCTTGTAACATGATACTATGTTATGATTAAAGGTTACTATAAATATGTATACATACTGCCTCCTAATTACTATGTACTTGAACATGGTTGTAACACCCCGTAATTTATTACGTTAATATTGTAATTTTTTTTAAATAATTTAAGAAAAATACAGTGAAAAGATCACTATGCTCAGGATAAAGATGACAATGTTAGTAACTAAAATTACTATGTACTAAACTAAGTCGAGCAAAAAGTCGCCTGAAGACACCTTTCGATCACTTCGTTCTTTATTCAATATATTTTTGATAAAGATACCATTTACAATACTAAAGTAATTATTCTAATCACATTAGCTAGTAATATTTTTCCTTCTAATTGAAACTAGTAGACAAAAACAAAACAAGTTCAGCTTTCTACAACTAAAAACTTTTCCCATTGGCGAATCTTTTTCCTTCTAATTGAAACTTGTTTGGCAATGGAGCGTCTTTTCTCCTTGAAATTGGACATATCATCTAAAACTTGAGATCTTTTCTAGTTGAAATCAGATAACAACAAAGAACTTGCAATCTTAGTTCTCGCAACATGCCTCAATAGAGCCTGCATAAGAAATTATCCAATTCATTTAATTAGAGTGTCCTTTAATGTACATTTAAAAATAATAAAAAGAAGAAAATCGTAACTGCATTCAACATTGGACATTGAAAATCATTTGTTCCTTCAAAAAGAAGCATGCTTATTTAGTGGCGAATCCAAGGTTCAAACTCTCTGGAGGCCCCACCATATGGATGATTGTCTTACCCTCCACTACCCAAAACACCCCAAAATAATCAGAGAAATTGATTGTCTTGCAAAAATTTTCACTATCACAAAGGATAAATTAGTACACCACACTACAAATCTCAATCTCTACTATTCTAAATCGACCACCAAATCACTAAATCTCTCTCTCCGTCCTTGTAAATTTGTTTAAGATAATGACACTTCGGGAAACATCGTCAATTTATGACAATGTCAAAAAATAACTTCATAACAATAAGAAACAATGGGACAACATCAAAAGATGCTTCAAAACAGGGAGAAGAATAATCACAACCCCATGAAAGATATGTGCACTTACCTTCATTACCTTCTTTAATAATGAGAAAATGGTGAAATTTATATATCTTTCCTCCGCAAAATAAACCCAATAGCAAAATCAAGCACCAAACATTAAAAACCAAGAAACAAAATATCAATCAAAATTTAACCAATGGACCCTTAGAAACATAAAACCAATCAAAATCTAACTAAAATTCCCTAAATTAAGAAAATTAAAAAAATGATTGGAAGAAAATCAACAAGATCAAAACTAAAATAATATTCAAGAAACAAATCACATTCAAAATCATAACGCAGAAGAAAAAAAATAAAAAACAAGATCGAAAGCAAGAAAAAAAATCAAAAAAAGATCAAAAACAAGAAAAAATCAAAAACAAGATCGAAATAAGAATAAGTCCAAGAACAAACCAGATTCAAGATAGGAGGAAGAACAAAAGATCAAAAACAAGATCGAAATAAGAACAGATTCAAGAACAAACCAGATTCAAAAACAAACAAGATCGAAAATGCGGCAGAGCGAATAAAATTCTACTTGAAAATGACAAAAAACCTTTCATGAGAGAATGAGAAAGGATGAGAGAAAGTGGAGGATTATTTTTGGATGAAGAAAGGAGGAAGATAGGAGGAATAATTGAAGATGAGAATGCACAAAAATGTCAATGAACAAAACCTAGAGAGAGAAAGCGTGGAAGATGAAAAGATAAAAAATAAGATTACAAAAGTTATTATTAGACTTGAACTGGTTAAACTTCCTTCATCTGGACGGCTGAACCGCGTGCACAAATTAAAATCATTTTGACCATTGATCTTTCATCTGAACGGCTGAAATTCCTTCTTATCCTTCTTATTCTGAGACCCTTTCTCATTTGATCTTAAATCTATATATATATATATATATATATATATATATATATATATATATATATATATATATATATATATATATATATATATATATATATATATTCATTATTATTATTATTTTATATATATGCATTATCAACCCTTTTTAAATCTCATGACCAAAATAACTCTAGCAAGGTCACATTCACAAAATCCTTCAAGAGACTTGAAATTTCATAAATTACGATAACTAAATTAAATACTTAATTCTCTTAACAAATCAAATTTTGTAGAGAATTACAAAACCAAATCACCCTTTTAAATCAAGACACATATATATAAATATAACACAATCCTTCAAACAAATCAAATTTTGCTAAAGGATTATTAAATTTTGGATGATTATATTACTTAATCCATACCATTTACATTTCATCTTACAAATTGAAATTTTGTTAGAGAAAAGTAGACCATAAGAAATTTATTAAAATATCAATATAACTTTAAATACTTAATTCTTATAACAAATATAAATTTTGTTAAAGAATATTGATCATGAAGTTCCTTTTCTTAATTCTTTTAACAAATTATAGCTTATTAAAGGATTATTAGAGAAAATTTTCGTATATAAAAGAAAAATATTCAATCCTCTTATAAGTCATAGGATATCATCATACATAAAATATATTGTATATAAAATCTACAATTTAACAATTCAATTAAACTTACCCTTAGATCACAAGATTGGATGGAACAACAAGAAAAAAAAAATTTTTTTTCTTTTGAAGTGCTGAAACAAGAGGAAGCAAAGAAGAAATTTTCTGAATTTTGTGAGCTCTTGAAACAATTGAAATGGCAATGAAATTCAAGGAGACTAAAGAATTAATAGGTAATTTAAACAAGGATTATAATGGTGCCATAAACACAATTATGAGAGGAGTTACAAGACTCCTCCCATGCCATAAAACACACGACCACTCTTCATTTTTCTTTATTATTATTATTTTTTTTTTGAATTAATTAATTAAGTAATATTATATTATTGTTAAAACAGCAAAGAAACGTCACGCGATAACATCGTACGCGATAAAACTCGTTACCGTTAAAATTAAACTTACTTTATTTCTTATAATTAACTATGTAAAATAATACTCCCTCCGTTCTTTTTTGATCTTCCACATTACTATAACGGGTAGTTTCAAAAGTTCTTCCACTTTATAATACTTTCTATTTTTAGAAAGTTTTTATCCCACTTTTACCCCTTAAAACCTCCCCTTTTCTTTTAATGTACTCCTTTTCTTTTATTTATAATTATTTTCTCTTTCATACTTTCAATACAATCATTACTTCACACTACTATTTAATTAAAATAATACCCACTACAACCTCATACTTCCAATACAATAGAGAATGAACCTCTCTCAAACTGTTACAAAAATATTACCCTACAACCATTTTCAAAATGGAGAAATGCAAAAGGCTAGGAAGATCCTACAAGAAACAAGAAGTCTCAAGCCAAAAACATTTTAAAAAAAAAAAAAAAAAAAAACATAAAAATTATCTACAACTAAGGTGGAAAGAGTGCAACAAACACATATAACAGCTATTGGACTCAAGCCCTAAGAATAGCAACATAAAGAGAAAATTGTTGATATCAAAGTCCCAAAAACACGAAGCTCATACGAAAGCCATCGATAAGAGGTACCAACAATAGCAACACAATATAAAAGACTGCACATATGTGTAGGACAACCATAACAGAATCAAGTATGATTGTCTTCAAGGCACACTCCAAAATGACCTCAAGCTAGCAGTAATATCAAGCACAATCTTAAACAATAGGGCACCAGAACAATTAAGCCAACATCAAAAGCAGCTTAGTAAAGCTCTAAGAACAACTAAACAACCAAAGCTGAATCGTCAACCGAAACTAGCACCCAAAGCTAAAGAAACCCAAGCATGGAGGGCATTACAACTGAATTATACACGTTGGAAATACTTCAAATGTAAAGAAGACCAACAAATCAATGAGCCTCATCATGAAAAAAATTAAAATAGCAGAATAAAGGATTTGAGTAAATACTCCTTTTCTTGTATATTAATTAAAGTACTAATGGCCCCTATTCATACAAGGATTATGACAACTAAACTAGGAAACAGAATAATTAAAGGAATAAAATACAAATCACAATATTTCCGAAGAATAATTACAATATACTTGCCTATTATTATCTTATTTCCTACACATCAAACAGATGTAGATGATCAATCCAAACAATCCTTAGCATAGTGCAAGAATTTCACACCGGAGCAAATAGAAACAACTAACCGGAGCAGAAACCAGCGACAACTACTGGAAACAAAATCAGTTGTGACAACAATGCCGAAATGGGAACAATGAATGATCGGAAAATCAATGTGCAAATTGATAGAAAAAGAGGGGTTATTGTTTTTTGGAAAACAAATTATTACACAAATAATAGAAAAAACCCAATGCCTCCCAATTAGGAAAGCAACAAAATTTACAAAACTGAATGAAATTTGATGATGGGAAATCAATGGATTGACCAGCTAATTTCTATAGTTCTATGGATGAAAGATCATTAAAGACTGTTCTAGTATCAGGTCTCTCAGCTGCTGGGAGAATGCATCTAAGAGCAACTTGTAGCATTCTATCAAGTGCCGTAAATTCAGTTTTAGTGACGTTAGCACTTAAGACGGCTTTATCGAAGCACTCGTTGGCACGGTTTTCAACCACCAACATTTTCACCCAATCTGTCAAGTCGATTGAGCCTTGATTTGCAGAAACAATGTCAGCTGAACTCCTTCCGGTTAGAAGCTCCAACACAATCACTCCTAAAGCATAAATATCGCTCTTTAAAGATGGGCATGGTTTGCTTGAGTTGATGAATTCGGGTGGCAGATAGCCGAGTGCTCCAGCATTGAGGACTTGGTCTGCAATACCAGCTGGTGTCATTAGACGGTGGAGACCATAGTCGGTGACAACCACACTCTCTTGCAAAGGATGTATAAGAATGTTGGTAGACTTGAGGTTGCCATGAGGTATGGCTCTCTCGTTATGTAGGTAATCTAAACACTGCGCTACATCTCTAGCTGCTTTAAGCCGTTTCTGTAACGGCAAGGATGGAACTTGACTTCGATCTGATCCTGCAAATTAAATCCGTCTACATGTTACGTAGTGGCTCAAGAAAACACAATAAAAAAAATAATCAAAAATTGAATTGGGTATCTCTAAACATGCTCATATTCGATTATCTTTATGCTAGACCAGTTAAAACTACTCCTGTTCCACTATAAACGCAAATGGTCCGCCGGGTTGCTCAATGTAAAAGATAAGAGCTCATTGAAAGAGGTCATTATAACCATGCTGAATGCAGACCCCTGCATCCGCTATATCTTTTTCTTTTGGAGCTGGATTTTATTCCTATATACAAGAGGAGTAATTCACCAATGGATAAATGTTATTGTTTACTGAGATCTCAAGGACAGCGGCAGTGTTGTAGCATCACATTAAATCTTCAAATTTGGTGTTCTCATTAATTCATATGTGTTCCATTGAACATTAATAAGATGATTGACAATATATGTTTGTAATTAAACGTCTCAGCTCAGAATCTAGCAGCTACAGTGTGTTACAATCCCACTTCAGTCAAGAGTCCAGATTATATTGTAGGTCACGAAAATGGACTCCGCAGAACTCCATCAACGCCTTACACAAATGGACGTACGTACAAATGCACATTTCAAAACGTCTCACGATTTTTTCACTCATTAGTCATAAACATTGTTTATCACACCTCTTTCAAGGAATGAAGACTTTCAATAGGTTGTAACATCAATTTTCATCTAAATATGTTACATATGAAAGTGTCTTGGGTCCACAAGACTCATGACATGGCACTAGGATATCACTTGTTTTATATGAAGCAAAAGTGGATCCAAAGCAATTGTCAAATGAAGCATCAAGAAAAATGACCGAGGCTTTTTTCCGAAGAAAAATCCGAGTCAACTTTCGTGGATGCATGAGGAAAGTCGAGTCATCTGTCAGAAATTCATTTTTTCGATTAAGTTTTGTTTTCCCAGTTTTTAGGCTTGATTAATTGTGAGTAATTAATGACAATGTGTTATAAATAGTCATAATTCCATTAGTTAGATATAATATTACCCAAATCTATCTCTCTCTAGAATTCCAAGTGATCCATCCCTTTTATTTTCACTCATTTTCTCGGATTTTACCCAACCACCATTATAGTTCCATTAAAGGTTCATTGAAGCTTTCATACATCAATAAAAGACATCTAGGCTAGGTGTAGACGTAACCTAAGTTGGTTGAACCACGTAAATCTTGTTTTTTTGATTGATTGCTTCTCTTACACAATTTTTATAATCTAGAATAAGGGTTCTGTTTTAGAGCTTTTTCCCAATTCAATTAAGATCACTTATCATTGGTACTTGGCACATTTAGAGGTTAATTCTTTCAATTGGTATCAGAGCAAAGGACTCTTGATCATTATTTGTGAGTTCTTGATTAATATTTGGGTACAACATGGTTTCCATGAAGTTTTACATTGAAAAGTTCAATAGGAAATCAAAATTTTGGCTTATGGAAAGTGAAGATGAAGGCCCTTTTTACTCAACATGTTGTGTAAATGGCATTAGATGGTGTTAGAAAGATGCCTAATGGAATGAAATTGCAAATTGGGAAGAAATTGATTCAAAGGCTCTTAGTGCCATTCAATTATGTCTCTCCAATGAGGTGCTTAGATAGGTTGGGAAGGAGACTTTTACAGGGTATATAGAATAAACTTAAATCTCTATGCATGGCTTAAAGTATGACCAATAGATTACTCTTGAAGAGTAGACTCTGTGATCTTAGATTGGAATAAGATAATTCTCTAAAATCTCATTTGGATGAATTTTGTACAACTTTAATGAACTTGCATAATATTGATGTTGTTCTTGATGATGATGACTTGGCTATTTTCCTTTGTTATGTACTTCACCACCCTTTTAAAAAAAATTTCGTGAGACTTGGCTCTATGGCAGGGGGAATCTTATTAGTGATGATGTGAAAAATAATTTGATTCAAAAAGACTTAATAGAGAAACAATTGACTCATAAATCTAATGGGTCTAATGACAGATTGTTTGTGAGGGGTTGAGTAAATGATAGTAACTCTAATGGTGGTGTCAAGAATAGAAATAGGTTAAATTCAAGACTTCAAACAAGAAAACATGTCATTATTGTAAGTTGATGGGGCATATAAAGAAAGATTGTTGAAAGTGGAAGAGGATCCAAAAAGAGAGTGGTTCTAAGGACACTAAATCTGAAGCAAGTTGTATGTATGATAGCAATGATTGTGGTGCTTTGGTATTTACACATGGGTATAAGGGAATAAAATGAATGGATTCTTGATTCCAATTGTTCTTTTCACATGTCTTCTAATAGAGATTTCTTTTCTACAAAAAGTGGATGGACTGATGGAGGACATATAATCTTGGTAATGATAATACTTGCAAGGTCGTTGGCATGTTCTGGGATTGAAAAAAAACCTTATTTCTCTAGGTACATAAGATGCTAATGGATTTATGTGTAAATGTGAAGGTTGTGTCATGAAGATCGTAAAAGGCTCACTGATTTTGACGAGAGGTATAATGGTTAAGAGATTGTATGTGTTACAACTTACAAGGTTCCATGGTAATCGAATCGACTAATGTTACCACCACTACAATGTCAGATCACGATACCGAGCTGTGCTATATGAGACTTGGTCATATGAGTGAGCATGGGATGAATGAGTTCAACAAACAAGGAGTGTTCGGTGGGAAGAGGCTTGGTACATTCTCGTTTTGTGAAAATTGTGTTTATGTGAAGCAAAAGAGAGTGAACTTCAAACCCAATGTGCATAACACTAAGGGTATCCTATATTCATTCGGATCTCCGGAGTCCATCTTGGAAGACTTCTTAGGTGGATGCAACTACTAACTCACATTTATAGATGACTTTTCTAAGGAACATTTGGTGTTACTATTAAGGATGAAGTAATTGGTGTCTTCCAAAATTGGAAGACCATGATGGAGAATATAATGGAAAGGAGCATCAAGACGTTCGGGACCGACAATGAGCTTGAGTTTGTTAGAAAGGAGTTTCTCGAATTGTGTTCAAGGATGGTGTTATTAGGCATCGAACATATGTAGGTTGGCCTCAACATAATGGAGTTGCCTAAAGGAGGAACAAGACATTGTTAGAAAAAACTAGATGTGTGTTGAATCAAGCAAAACTAGGAAAGAAGTTTTGGGCCGAGACGGTATCTACGGCATGTTACTTGATCCACCGCTCTCCACACATCGTGACACCGCACTTGACTTCAAGTGTCCCCAAGAGGTATGGTATTTTTGGATGTCCGACATACATACATGTCAATGAGGAGAAACTTGAACCAAGAGCTAAAAAGTGCATATTGGTGGGCTATGGGTTGGGTGTCAAGGGTTATAGGGTGCGATGCGAAAGTCTAAAAGGAAAATTACTTGTAGAGCTGTTGTCTTTGGATATTGTTCTTCCTAACAACGTAGATTCAACACATGATACTTGTGAGGAGGTGGAGCCTCCAAGATTTTTGAAGCTACTAGGATTGAGAATGAACTATATCAACCAATGGAACCATTATCTCCTAATGTACAGCGGTCCAAGAGGCAAGTGAAGCCTACAAGAAGGTACATTAAGGAATGTGATTATGTGGTTTATGCTCTCACGATTGCAAGTAGGTAGAAGGTTGTGATGATTCCGGCTCACACAAGGAAGCTATGGATATGATTACTTAAAGTTTACCACATACAAAGTTTAGTCTATGTGTAGACTTGATTGGGCTTTCTCCCTTTAGCACATGATTTACTCGCGTGTTGGCGTGAAGGTGAAGTCTTGAGGTGATGCACGTGATTTGCATGATTGAAAGACAATGTGATTTTCTCAACATGAATAGTGAATGTGATTTACGCACCTTTGATGTTCATGAAATTTGAACTATTGACATAACCCAGCTGGGTGAACCACGTAAATCTTGTTCTTGTTGGTTGATTGTTTTTCTTGCCGAATTTTCATAATCTAGAATTAGGGTTATGTTTTCAAGTTTTTCCCGAATTCATATAAGATCACTTATCATTGGTCCTTGGCATATTTAGAGGTTAATTCTTTCATAAAATGTCACATTTGACCAATATTATGTAAAACCTTTTTTAAACTCTGAGGAAAATCCTTGCAATACTAGTAGATCTCATACAACAGTTTCATCATTTCCAATGTAAACACAAAAAGATTGCATGCAGTTCAAGACGAGAATATGGGAGATCCAAATAATAATGGTAATAAGAAGAGCCTTTATTTCTAGGACAAAAAAGTATGCATGAAACTAAACCGCGAACTAAGCAAACAAGGACACAAGGTATTGATGAAAGGTTTTAGGTTGAAGCAGCTTACCATGTAAATAGATGCCTAGGCATGGTGCATTTACGTAGTTCGAAATAATCAACTTCTCATGTTCTCTTGGACCCCAGTAGTAACCCTGTAGAGATACCAGATTCGGATGCCTTACACTTCCCAGATTTTTAGCTTCTCTAGCAAATTCTTTTCTTCCCTTCGCTATCCCCTCTTTCAACCTTTTCACAACCAGAACATTGCCACTTTCAAGTGCAGCTCTGTATAGCATTCCATGGCAGCTCCTCCCAATGACTTCAGCTGGCGCACACGAGAGCTGTTCAGCCGTAAACACTAAAGACCCATCAAAGAGATGTAAATCCCCAGCAAGTTTATCAGGTGAACCAATTTTCGCGGCACCAAGATTTTGGAATAAACTCTGTCCCTTAAGAGGCGATTGATTTGAAGACGAAAGGATGCAAACCGGCGAAGATATTTCACCAATATCTTTGCTCTTTGCAGCCTTGGATGTAGAGCTGCTCATTGCAGTTGCAGATCCCATCTTCGATGTATTAAAAGCTCCCTGATTTGAGCTAGGTGAATTTAACGATGGATCAATACTTTTCAACGAAGGTGATGTACTAGGGAGCGAAGAAGTCCAGCTCTTATTATCCTTTATCTCACTTTGATCCATCCCATCCTTGACCGTTTCCTTCTTCATGTGTTTTCTGTAATACATTATCAAGAAGAAAAGAACCAGAAAAGCACCACCACCAATCAAACCAGCAAGAATCGATGCAATGACCACTTGATGAAGGGAACGATGACGCCTTTTGGGATCAATGCTTGAGCTACTTCCGGGTGATGGGGAATCAGGGAATATTAAAAGGGAATTACCGGGATGAAAAGAAGCATCTGTAAACGTCCTCAGATTCTCCGGCACAATACCAGAAAGATTATTGTAAGAAACATTGAGACCAGTCAGCTGCCCTGATAGATTGTTGGGAATGCTACCCATGAAATTGTTGCACGACAGGTCGAGATATTGTAAGCTGCGGAAATTGCTCATTTCTATAGGAATATCACCACTTAAGTTATTATGCGATAGATCCAATGACGTTAAGCTGAAATTGTATGAAGCCAAATTTTCAACATCGGATCCTTCATGAAGAGGGACAATCCCACTGAATTTGTTGTGTGACAGATCGAGACTAGTCAATTTTGTCCATGTGAACAAACTTGGCAGGAAACCACTTAGGGAATTGAAGCTAAGATCGACAAGTTTTAGCTCAGGGTATGTGCCAAGAATAGGTGGAAGATTCCCTTGAAGTGAATTGTTGGATATCATGAGTGAAGCAAGTCTCATAAACTGAGAAGTTCTATTCGGGAAATTCCCGGTCAAAAAGTTTGAACTTAAATGAACAACCTCTATATTATTTCCCCAATTTAGCATTCTTGAGAGATTTCCTGAAAACTTATTGTTGCTTAAATCTATGATGACACAATGCCCAATCCTTAGCGGCAAGGGGCCTGAAAATTGATTCGAAGATAAGTTTAGGCTCCTCAAGCTCGTTGATGTGATGCTTCCCACAAGCCCTGCAATAATGAGCTGCATTAGAACATTTTGAGATTAAGTGGAACATGAACACAAGATTCGGTAGCAACAACGCTTTTAAAAGTACAGAAAATTATGTAATCCATCTCCTAAACAATCTTCGACTCTTCCTATGTAGGAGAAATGGATCAACTTACAAAGACACACCAAACCAACATGGTTTGCAATGTAACTTCTCATATTAGAAGAGGAAACCGTTTGAATCAATTTTGTTGTATAAAGTTGTTAAAACCAGGATTCTACTTAGAATCGTTTACAGAGGTAAAATCGAATCGTAAAATCGTACGATTTTACAAATAAATTTAAATACATTAAAAATATATAGTATCTTATCATTATTATCCATTTTAAAAATCTAAATTTATGAATTAAAGCTTCTTTGACTTTATTTTTAAGAATGTAAAGAAAACTTTTTAAATATTAGTTTGAATCTTCAAACCGATTAAGAAATTTATTTTTTAAAACTTTTCATGATGATGCATTTAAAATTTATTAATATAAGTGAAAGAGATTAGTAAAAGATGGTACTTAAGAAAAATTAATAATAATTAATACTAAATTAGTAGAATCGGATCGTTAAATCGTAGGATCGTAGAATCGTGTTATGATTTTACATCTAAAAATTTTATTCCAAATAGAATCGTAAGATTCTATAACTTTAAGATTCTACCTACGATTCAAATCGCTCACTTGTTTTTGGATCGTAAAATCGTAGAATCGTAGATCAAAATCACGATTTTAACAACAATTATATACACAAGAGCTCTAAAAATCCATGAAATCAATTTACAAGTCCATGTCTTAGACAAGACATAGGATTTAACAACATTCCATTTCATTACCCCAATGCCATTTGCAGATGTGTCAATGATAAGTATTATTTATAGAACTATCCTTTGATAAAAACTTGAAAAACCTGAAAAGGAACATTTTGAAATAGAAGATAGTCAAGATACCCTTTCATGTCTTTATCGGTCTAAACTAAAAAAACAACATTCTACTACCCTGATTCCATTGAACGTCTCCCAATTGGGCACAGTTTGAGGGGTCGAATGTACACAACCTTACCCTTATTAATGATAACAAATAGGTTGTTTCAATTGATCCTTGGTAGCATAAAACAAAGAGGTTGTGTCAGCTAAAAGGTTCTACTTTATGTACCGTATCTTGTCTACTTTATGTACACAACCGATTGTGATATTAAAAGTACTTAAATCATCACAGTAAACAAGTACCTTCGAGTTGGTTTTGGCTAAGATCCAGTTCCGATAAGACCATTGAATTATCTTGCAAAAGCGCCTCCGGAAGAGTCCCTGAAAGCATATTGTTTGCTAGTCGAAGAACACGCAGAGAGACAACAAAATTGAACGATGGGATGGTACCATTAAACTGATTATAGCTACCATCAAAAACTTCAAGACTATCAAAAAATGGTGTTCCATCATGAGCAAAGAGCTCCCCCACAAGAGAGTTATGGCTGACATTAAAATACAGAACATTGGAAACGAAGCTAGGACTTCCAAGTCCAATATCCAACACTCCATCAAACTGATTACAGCTAAGATCAAGTATAGAAAGACCCCCCAATTCTCGGATAACTTTCATAATATCACCAGAAAATCTATTAGAGTGCAAATCAAGGTACTTCAATTTCTTCAAATTAAGAAACCCGGATGGAATTCGGCCTTCAAAGTCATTTATGGACAGATTAACAGACATTAAGTCCTTTAATTGAGTGAAGTTAGAAGATATTATTGATCCATGAAAACGATTGTGCGAAAGGTCCAAATATTCTAGAGACTTAAGGTTAGAAACCTCCATGATATCCCCAGATAATTGATTATTCGAAATAGACAGATTTCGAAGATTCTTAAGACTTGATAATGTCTTGAAATCAAACTCTCCAATTAAACCAGCATCATTAAGCATAATTGATTCAACATTACCATTACTACAACTAATTCCATGCCAGTTCTTGGGACATCCATCAGAAGCTAATGATTTAGCACTCCAAGAGTCTAATATTACTCCAGAAGGATCAGTTTTTATACCTTTCTTAAGCTCCAAAAGTGCATTCAAGTCTGAACTCCCAAATGTGAGTTTCACCCAGAAGAACATTACCAACCAAAATGACTCCATTTTCTTCATTTTAAACACCCAATTCCCAGATAAGCCAAAAAAAAGTCATACACGAAACAAAAATCCCAAGTTCATAACTTTACAAGTTGTTAAGACAATCAAGGGTTTTGGGCTTTTTCAAAAAGCCAAATTATAAACAATAATTACACAAAAAGAATCCATTAAAGCGAGAACATGAACTAATAATATTCAAAAGGTAGAATAAAGCAAATGAACATCAAAAACCAATTTAAAAAAGAAAACCCAACAAAAGCAACATGCAAAAGTTACATTTTTGGGAATATTCAAGTAAAATTGCAGCAAATAGATCAGAATCTGAATCAAATACAACAAAATAAAGAGTAGAATAGGGAAAAGAAAAGCAAACCCAACTCAAAATGAAGAAAGAGTTAAACTTTATGGTAGAATATTGTGTGGTCCGAGGAGCAAATTGATGCAAGTCACACAACTCATAAAGACATAAACTCAGCTACCAATGAAATGGTAATGATGAGTGATCCAGTGGGTGGGTGAGTATGAATGTGACCATGAATCCATGATAATAGTAAGATATTTAGTAGACATTAAAACAAGATTAAGGAGCTGCCATTAAAATACAAGAATTTTTAATGTTGGGATTTAAGGGGATTAAGCCTTAAAAGCATAGGAATTAGTAAGGAGTAAGGGGGAGTGAGCAGTTAGCTATACTGTCTTTTTCCTATATCGTTTTTTGGCACTGTTAGCTGTATTGTGCTGTAAAAAGGTAACAACGAAAGAGAAGGTAACAACAAAATTATCCCTTTTCTATGTGGGCATAAGTGGGATGTGGGATGTGGGATGTGGGATGTGGGATGCATTAAATCTATTGGTAGTTATTCCCTTCTTTCTTTTCAAACATTCTTTTTACTATGTATTAATTTAATTTTTAATATTTTTAATTATATATAACTAAAAAATAAATAAAAAATAGATTTTAATATAATTTATGTTGAAATGAATCAAAGAAAATTTTATTTGAATATATTCTAATTTATAGATTAAGAATAAATTTAACTTAAGAGTAGTTGATAAATAGTACTTAAAAAGCAAATGGGCTGTTTGAAAAGAAACAGAAAGAGTATTAATTTCGTTTTTTAACAAAGTTTTCACAATGAATTTGATAGAGGAAAAGTATAGACCATAAATACTAAAAAAATATTAAAAAAATTAGTGGAAAAAAATATATAGACAATAAAAATTTAAAAACTCCAAGAATTTTGGGCTTAAAACTATTCTCGGACAATAAGCTTTTAAAGAAATCTTAAGCCTTTATCATGATTATAAGCCCATATATCTACATAATTAAAAATACATACTAAATAACAAATTAAATATATAATGCTCATAATCAAACAGTAAATGTTAATTAATTGAACAATAATATTAATCTAATTATAAAAATTAAAAAATAATAATTAATTATTAGTTGATTAATATTTAACAATAATAAATAATTATAAGTAATTAGTTCCTTTCAAAAAAAAGTAAGTACTTAGTTATGGGAAAAAAAATTTAAAAATAAAAATTGCACAATTGTAGAAAATGTGTGACTTGATTAAGGTCCAGTTACACATTTAAACGTGCAACTTGCCATTTCCAGAAACTTTTAAAATTTTGAAAAACGATAGATTTGATTAGAAATTAACTGAACGTATCATTTGCGTAGTCAAATTTGTATCTTCTAAGCTTTGAATTCCAAACGTTGATGTTCGAGTGTAAAAGTAAAATTTAAGAACGTAGAGTTTTTAGGGTGTTTGGTATCTAATTTTTGAAGGTTAAAAACGGTAACATAATAACTGTTTACCTTACGTACTGTTTGTTTTGAGTTTGATGTATCCGTTTTCCTTACTTCTTGGAAACAAATCCCTCCCATTTGTTACTACTCATCTATATGTATAACATATTCCCTTACCTTCAAACTAATTAGCAACAGAGGCATTTTTCAATTAATAACTCTCCTTGTGGCTTGTATTTGTATATTAACTTCTCCATTTTCTATCCTTTTTCACTCTCCTATAATCTAGAAAACGCCTAAACCTTAAAGACTGTAAGGGGTTTGGTTTTTTAAACAATTGTAGGTTACTTTCAACTTAAAGATGCCAGAGGGAAATATCTATTGAAGGTTGTATTATTTATGTTTGGTAAATGATTCGTATTATTGTAGAGAAAAAGATGAAAGATTGTATCATTCATGGTAACTTTTCCTATTTGTTATTATCTATAATTTTAATTTTCAGCTGGTAGGTCCACTTAGAAATAGAAAATAGAAGGGACTTTCTTAGCTGGAATTGTTATTCCATTACTTCCACTGTTTTGTTTATGTTCTTTCTATTTACTTTTTGCACAGTTTTCAATGTAAATTTTAAACCTTAATATCTCTAATACACACATAATAAAAAATTATAGAACTATATAATAAAAAAGTATACATTAAAACGACTTTAAGGAGATATCACATGGATATATTTTATTTTCTAAATATGTGTTAAAAATATTAATTAAATTTCTTTCTCCTTAAGATGAAATATTTCAAATGGGAAGAATATTTGAAAACGAATAGAGTATTATTTAAATTGTGGATTTAATTGCATATGTGAAGTTTTCAAAGAGTAAAAAAATTACTACTTTTTGTACTATACCAAACAATAGGAAACGGAAGCAAAGATAAATGTTTTCTTTACTTAGATATATCAAACATATAATAACAATAACACTTAACAATACCCTCATTTTTGTTAATTGATTCTCTTTTCTTTTTATTTTCATCTCTCATACCAAACATCCCTTAAAAGAGACGTACAATTAAGAGTTTTAATAAAAAAAGAAAGGACAAACAATGAGAAAAATGATGATAAAAAAGACAAATTTTTGTGTGACAGTCTAATAGACTATATTTTATGATAATATTCATACGTCCTTCCTTTTTTTTACTTGCACCGTTTGTTTTTTCACACTTCTCAATGTACAAATTTAACGATTGATATCTCTAAATATGCATATCAAAAAACTAAGGAAACTAAAAATTAATAAACGTTAAAATCAAGACGATTAGAACAAGATTTCATATGAATATGTTTTGCTTATAAATTACCAATAATATGAAAATCAATATGTTTAATAAATAGTGTCAAAATTAATTAGGATATAAGTAAAAAAGAAGGGAGAAAATATATCCCACGCTAGATATGCTGAAGGTTGGTGAGGGCTAAGAGTTAGGAGTTGTTGCATGGCCGGGTTTAGGGAATCCCCCACTAATATGATAATTGACGCCGTTAAGTTGTAGCGGCAAACATACACTTTTAGCCAATGGGATTTCTTGTTCCATACAAAGAGTCAACATTTCCAAGCCGGCCACTAAACCGTGTTCTACTTTCTTATGTTTGGATTTTAAAACCAAAGGCCGCCTACTATTAAAAATAAAAATAAATTTAATTTTTTTAAGCTTGTACTCCATCCATATCATATGAAATTGTCTACTTTTTTAATGTGTTTCATTAAATTTGTTTATTTTGTCTTTAGTTATAATTAATATTTTTTTCGTATTTAATTTGTTTTTATTAAATTTACACATTTCTATCACTACACGTCAAAAATTTATTTTTGTCCTTTTTCTTTGTGGGATAGAGAATAGATGAGGAGTAAAAATTGACGAATTTTTTTGAAAAACATATGCAATTTTAAAAACTATACTATATTTTTTCTAACAATTTTATATCGTCAAACACTTAACATATACGTACTACATAATTTATAATTAAGGTCTCTAACTTTTGTGATCTTGTTGGGTCAAACATGTTGAAGATATTCAAAACCTCACGAGAATAATAAACAAATTTTATACGGCGCGTCTTGTATAAGACTGTCTCACTATGAGACGGATCCATACAAACAGACCAATTAATTAAAATCTTTTCATAAAAAATAATTAAGTAAAAATTTTTTTTAAGGTTTTTTTTAAACTTCTTTTTAAAATTAAATATTTAATCATTATGAGCCGGTATTAATAAGAATTTGTCAATTTTTTATGCTTAATAATAAAATCATTTCCGTGTTTAAAGCCTCAAAGCTTTGTCAATTAGTTGTCAGTCACTCGCTAACTTTTTAACTCGTTTTAGTTTCAACTCCTAATTCAATTGTGTATTCTATATAAACTCTCAACAGCTTACTCATTCATCCTCTTTCTCTCTCTAACACAAACACTTCTTCACGTCTTTCACACTCATTCTCTCTCCAGTTTCCTCTCAATTTCTCTATTCAATTTCAAGCCGTACCTTCATTCATCTTCATTAGAGGGAAAAAGTTGTAATCAATTACAAATTCAGCAATTTTTTTTCTAGCATTTGCCTTCAAGGATCGTCGCTTTATAATTTGATTTCAATCCTTTAATTTTCAATCAATTTTCAGGTTCGTCTTCTTTTTTCTGATTTTTTTTCTAATTAATGTCGTTATGAATCTCTTCTTTCAATTTAAGTCAATCGTCTTGCGTTTTTTCGAGTTTAAATTTGAATTGGTTGGATACTCTGTAATTTGAATTTTTGTTCTGTATTAATGGCGCTTTTAATGTTTGAATTATTTGAATATTTATTTATTCTTAATGCATTAGTTTCTTATGAACGATAGTATTTAATAATATTAATTACACTGTATTTCCTAGATGATCATTAATTCTTACTGGAAAATTGTGGTGTAGAATGCCTTTTTTGGTGAAAATGAAAGTAGAATAAATGAGTGAATTGTATTTAGTCCAAGCATATTAATCGTAATAGAATAGTCTCAATTATCCGTCGACCGTCATTGATCCAAAATTCACAAATCGTAAACTCAAATATGACATCAGCGAAAGAAAACGTATAATATGTCTCGAAAATAATTAAATCAACGCTGGAATATAAAAGCAAAAGAAAGGACAAAAACAAATTCCATTTGACCGACTTATAATCTCATTTATATAAATCAAAGGTGATTAATTATATTTCTTCCAATTAATTTCATATCAAGCTTTATTGGATGATTTAAAATTGGGAAAAGTCAAACGTCATAATCTTGTGGTGCAACATGAAGTATGAGAAATTCCAAGTTTTAGCTGAATTTGGTTGTTAAAATGGAGATTTAGTCAGAACTATACAAACTGAATGAGTAGACACTGGAAGATTTCTGCACATTCTAAAGCTATACTTTTCTCTCCATGTCTTCAGAGTTTAACCTACCATTAGCAATGACTCGAATTAAATTATGTATATTTACTTTAGAGTTGAACAAGCACGAGCATGAATCTACACCATTGTCACATGATTCGCTAATATTTTCACCAATAGCTATCGTCTATCAAAATATGAAATGGTCGGTTTTAGGCTATTTTTGGACTATTTTAAATTATTTGCAAATTCAAAAAATGATAGGCAATTATGTTACGCCTACCTTTACATATGCCACTACAATTTTTGATTGGATTTACAACAACTTTTGATTGAATTGATTCCTTAAGTTATCTTAAATAAATATATATCAACTATAAATTGTTATACTTCATCTACAATACATATTAGGAAAAATTACCGTGAATAATACGACATTTTGTTAATTTTCTTACAATAATACAAACTTTTAATTAACAATGAATAACACCAACTTAATGTGTTTTTTTCTAGAATAATACAAACTTTGGTTTATTAACTAATTTACCAATTTTTTTTGTCATTTGATTTTTGACATGTTGGGATATTCTAGGAAAATACCCCTTAAGTTAGTATTATTCATGTTTAATTAAAAATTAATTTTAATGTAAGTAAATAAGTAAAAGGTTGTATCATTTCTGATGTTTCCTACATATTAACCTATTAAAATGCTTAATGGTGTAACATTACCTATTAACCTTATACTTACTTTCATCTCTGTCCAGCTATCATCTTACCTCATACGACACTCAAATTTAGTGTCAATGACAAGTTTCTTGTACCTACCCTTCTTTTAAAATGAAAGACAGTGTCAAGAGTGACCGAGTCGTATTAATTTGTAAACAGACATCAATTATATTAAAGTGATGCTCAGCCTTAAATTGTCAAATACTTGGGTTACTCTCCACATTATTTTGCATTTTCATCAAACTCTAATCCATCCTTAGACTTTTATTTGATCATATTCCCAACAACCCACATTTAATTATTTTTATTAATTAACCCCTTGGCTTTGAGCCTTTGACCATTTCACTACTTAGCCAATTTGGCATCATTACATAATCATCTCTGTACTCACTTCTATACTCGTAATGAAATAATTCTCTCATTTAAATTGCTTTCTTTTTTTAATATCTTGCATTGTTGCCTGTATCAATTTTCATGATGGGAGTGGACTTTTTAATTTAATTAGCTTGTGTTGTGTAAGCATACATTGATTATTTGAGGTCAAAAATTTTAGAATAATCGAAATTGTAATTCCAAGTTGTTGAAATTTGATGTGCAAATAAACATTATTTGATCAAATTATTCAAATTTCAGGTACTAGATCTTCTAAAATAAAGAGATGAACGAACGAGTCTACCCAAGAGAATCACCACCGGTCTCAGGTGAACACTCAAATGCAAAGCTAATGATGGAGTCACCATCATCTGCACCAGTATCAGGTGAACACCACGGACGAAACATGAGTCAGGACTCCTTTACCTCCTCCAAAATGAGTTACCCCGGCTATAATTACGGGCCAAACCCAGGAACCTATGTGGTGCAAGTCCCCAAGGATCAAATATACCGCATCCCTCCACCAGAAAATGCCCACAAATACAAGCTATACACCAAAAGGAAGGCCCGGAAAGGCGGGTGCAGATGCTGTGTGTGCACAATTCTTGCTGTTATACTCATCCTTGCTTTGCTACTCGCGGTTACTGGCGCAGTTCTATATCTCATCTACAAACCCAAGGCTCCTAGCTACTCCATTGAAACCGTGCGTGTTAAAGGGATCAATCTTTCAAGTGCTAGTACATCTGCCACAATATCCCCAGTTTTTAACATAACATTGAAAACACAGAATAATAATGGTAAAATCGGAGTATATTATGAACAAGGCAGCTGGATTAAGATTTACCACGATGGGGTAAATCTCTGCAACGGTAAATTACCGGCTTTTTACCAGCCACCTAAAAGTGTAACGGTATTTTCAACGGAGTTAAGTGGCGCTGGGATCGTGTTGTCCAAGTCAGCACGCGACAAGTTACTTACGGAACAAAAGAGAGCCAAGGTGCCATTAGAAATCGACGTTAAGGTTCCAGTGAAGATAAAGATTGGGTCTATTAAGACATGGACCATTTCTGTTGGGGTTTCATGTGATGTAACGGTTAACGCGTTAACGGCGAATGCCAAGGTAGTGTCTAAAAATTGTAAGGTCAGCGCCAAGCCTTGGTGAATATTTTTGCGGCATAATTGGTGGATGGTGGGACCCAAGAAAGAGAATGGTGTTTAATTTATCCAACCTTGTGTTACTTTGTTATTTCTTTAATTTATTGTTTGGGAATGTTTTTTTAAAGTATTGGATGTGGATATTTGGCTACTGATTAATGTGTTACACACAACTGGGGATGTTTTTCCGACGTAAAGAAGGGGAAAACGGGAAAAAGGTAGATTAAAATTTGAGGACATGATATTATATTTATTGTTATCATATACTTGTACAATTTTATGCAATAAAATTGATGAATGCTTATCAGTCGTTCTAACAGGATATATAATTATGAGGTTAAGGAAAGAGTTTAATATTGTTGAAATGATAAATTGTTCAAATATTAATTATGGAATAAGTAATTGTAAAGAAAGTTTTTTTTCCTATTATTGTGGCTTGTTTTCCAGAAATAACTCGTTCAACCCATCAAATGTGTATTGTAGGCTAAGTAATTGGAATTCTTTCAAGAAACTCATGAAAAGTTGTTCACTCTTGCTTCACTCATATGGGGTTCATTACTTTTAACAAAATGAACAAAAATTTCAATAATCAATTCAATTCATTTTTGTAGGTATTATCGTAATTACGTAGTTTAATTATGTAATCAACTATCATAAAAAAAATAATTATGTGACGAGCTATTTACCTAGATGCAAATTCAGGACCACTAGCATGTAAGTATTGATGATTCAAAATCACAAGTTTTTTTCAATATATTGCACTTCGACAAATATACTACTTCATTGACAAATTTTTTATTAAGACCGTTTTATTGTGAGACGATTTAATACAAATTGGCCCAAACGCTAAAATTGTTTGTTATCTTTTTCAGTTTCATTAATTTTGTCTCTAAAATTACAATTGTTTAATGTTTTGGGCTGCTTGTATGGGCTCGTCTCACAGTGAGAAGGTCTCATACAAGACGGTCTATTCATTGATGTATTATTGTATACTACAACTTGTTGAAAAAATAACATACATGTAATCCTACATATATAATAAAAACTCTGTTTAGATTGTCAAACATACTAATATTACAATTTTCAACTACAACTAAGTTGCATAACTAACCAATTGTTAATAAATTTTGACTTTTGAAAATCCAACGATAATCTCAAAAGTGTTTTTTTAATACTTTAATTATTTTAGATTTATGAAAGAAAGAGAAGTAACTTAAATGTTATGTGTACGTAAATGCAAAATATCTCTATAAAAGAAGAAAAATTAAAAAATAAAAATATCCCGTATTTGATCCAGATTAAATTGGATATCCGATTTTGTAGGATCGAAACCGAATCATGATTTTTAATATCAAACAACCAAACATCCGGATCGATTCAGTATCGGATTTTAAACGCCCTAATTGTAACAGCAATGATAAGTAATCCCTACTTCATTTTCCCCCCAACTTTAAATAGCAATTTCAAACCTCAAATAGTTTACCATTTCCATCTTCTAACTCACAGTACTTCTTCAATAAACACGAATCTGTATATTTTCACATATACTCGCAGTGCCCGGCTGGATGCAGCACGGAAGGGAGAACAAGTGAGCGTTTCCTTCAATTTAAATTACTCGATAAACTGTCTTCACCTGGAAAGATTGCTTTCGGGGGTGGCGCATTGCACCGTAGAGTACAGAATACGAACTATTTCTCTAGCCATCAAATAATCGACATTGAACTTCTGGAATTTAAACTACCAATTCCGCACCTATGTTCCATCTTTTAATGATCTTCATGACCAGAACTAGAGCAAGGTTTTCTACATCATTCTACACATCACCAAATACCAAATGTCGCAATAAGCTACCCGCGAAGATCTCACAGTAAGAGACTAATCGAAAATACATACTCGTAATACTTTGCGATTAAATTACTCATCCAATGTAATTTTGCTCAAACAAAAACTATAACTTTTGCATACAAAGTATGAAAAATTAACTTAACAATTCAACTTAGTATTTTTTGGCCTTACAAACAGAAATGACATGCATTGACAATAGCTTGAACTAACAAATATATATGTCCAGAAAACGGGGAAGGGGAATGCAAGTGTATAACCAGTACCAACTCCTTTTATTATCAAATTTCGGAAGATTGACAAACCTTTTAGGAGTATATCTTTATTATCTCATCCCTGTACAAAGCTGAAATCCAATCGTTGATACCACTTTATATACCCGAAACTGTGGTGAAACCTTCAATCTGTACCATATGGCCCCATCAAACCATGTAAATATTACGGCTGGGACATCTTGTGCTCATAATTTCTCTTGGCATCGTCGATATTAGTTTGAAGTTCTGTGTACATTTTCAGTGAACGCTCTGCAAAGCTACAAATCTGACTCAGAAAAATGACAAAACTTGATTGGATTTGATCAAAATTTGAAGTATTCCACTCGTCAAAAGATTCGTGACCGCGCATTTGAAGAACGGGATCGGTTCCTTCCATGTGGGACTTCCTTCCTTGGACTTTTTCTTGCTGTGGTACCAAATGAGAAATCTCGGTTGCTAATCCCCTAATCGTGTCTGCCACTTCTTGCACTGGCAAATCTTGAAGTGCGTCGAGCCAAGCACCACAAGTCGTGTATATTGGCGGACCTGCATTCCTCAATCTTAGATGCGGGGCAATATCCCACCTTCTCTTCTTTGTCGATTTCTCTTCGGACTTAACACATTTGTTGAGCCAATCATTAATTGCCTGAATGTAGAATTTGAGGGCGTTGATCCATTTTCTGAAAATCGAGGAGAGGTTACTCAATTCATCTACGAGGAGAAGGGCATTGCGTCGACGTAATTCTGATTGTAGGGACAGTCTCACACTGCCACTGCTAAATGCAACTGTTATTATGTGCACTTGTAGCTTGTGACACTCGAACATCTCTTCCCACATTTTTCTTAACCTGGCACAAGAAACTTAATGAGTGAAAGGTGCACCAGAACACTCAAACATCTGATATTCGCCGCAACAACGCCTATTCACAATCTCCTAATAACCACCACCACACAAACCCTTCCTAAAACAGCCCCACCAGACCAACCTCCCCACTACACCAAGGCCAATGAAAAACAAAATAAAGGCAGGCACAATGGTCTGACTGGGACTTAACAAAACTGTCAAAACAAAAGGTGGACATATCTAATTCTTATCCGTTAACTGGATCATGTTGCTTTTTCACCAATTAACGAAATTTTTACTAAAAAAAAAAAATTTGATTCATGATCCAAATTGGCAAAAGCATATATGTTCTACACACTTCTTTTAATTCAATTTGAAGGTCTAAAGTTGACTTATTACACAAATTGATGTTTGCCACACTTACCTTATAAAACATGAAGTCAAAGTTGGCATGAGCGGTATTTTAGTACTTGATAGGACAATCATATTGCAATTTTCTGAAAAGAGGACAATCAAACAATTGTTTTTTGTGCTGTTCTATCAGCAATTTTCTTCCTATTGCCATTTCCCCTTACAAACTCGCATATCTAAAACTTGACATGCCATTTTTGACTAACTAAACTAGCATTTTTAGGTCTATGAATCAATTAGACAAGACAACCCTAGGATTATTTTTGGATAATTCAAACATGATTATGAGAAAACTTCTCATAGTCAGGATAATTCATATAATTTTTTCCAGAAAATATAGGATGCAGATGAAATTCAAATCATCAAAAGGGCTAGATTACAAAATTTTGGCCCCATACAAGATTATGTCATCTTCATATGTGTTCCCATCAACCTGGTGAGTTTGACTTAGAATTCAAGTAGTTCAAATCAAAAACACTTCTCACTTTGGTTCTTCATAGAGTATAGACCTATTATTTTTTAATCCAACCCAAAATTGACCCAAAACCTTATCTCAAATTAGTACTACCTTCGTTTCAGTGACTTTGTCCCATTTGATCTTTTGACACTATTCATAGTTCACTCTTAATTTGTATTTTATCCTTAATCTATAAGTTAAAACATAGTCAAGTGGAATCTTGTTTGATTTGTCTCAACGCAAGAATTATTAATATCAACTTTTTAGTTATGGGACAAAGTCAATATACGCACCATTAGAGATATTAAGACTTCAATATACGCCTTGACAAACGTGCCCAAATGAAATGGGACAAAGTCATTGAAATGGTGGGATCTTTGTCCCATTTTTAGTTATGCACCAATTAATGAACTGTAAGATTTTGAAAATAGTTGACTTGTATTACCAAGAAAATTCTAGAACTTACCCTTCAATAAGTTCCTCAAGTTGTGGCTGCAACTCTTTGTCACGTAATTCCTCAATTCTTCTTGATATTGCATCAATCCTATGAATTGCAACTCGAATCCTTGAATGCAAATCCTTGACAACAGAACGAGTCTTGTCAATCTTCTGTTGGCTTTCACACTTTGATTCTTGTTCTCTCAAGAGCTTACATTTCATATCATACTCCCTTCTAATGCTTTGACTAGCCTAGAATAAAAACAAACAATACCAAATGAGAATGTACACACATCATTAAGCTATATACATAATCAGATGGATTCAAATAGTACCAAGTGCCATAAACATGATGGCCCAGTTAGATATTAATTTAGTAAGTGATAATCAAACTGGTTTCACTTCACTCCTTTCTGTGGAAATTATCTAACAAACACTATGCTTCTTAAAAAGCATCTACCAACCTCTTAATCATGCACAACAGAGCCATATCTTTTGGGTGAAACTCTTTCAATTGACCAGCCATACCTAACTAGGAGTTTATAAGCATAGAAGTAAAGAACATCCTAGCTACAAAGCTGGTATGCCAGGCTCATGTAGGAAAGCTTTGCACTCATGATTTAAGTACCTTCCCATCAGAACATTAATAACCAAAGAAGTTTATATATCCCCAAAAGGCAAAAAAAAAGATGTTTCAAACAAGCGCTTGGGAATGCGCACAAGCATACTGAAACCCAATATAACCAACTCAAGAAGGAAAAACTTTGAATGTGAATTAATAACTATATAATTTTTATAACTGAAATATTTGACAAGAGATACCAGATACCAAATTCTTTAAAAAAAAAAAAAAAAAAATCAGACCCACAATGAGTTGCATAAAGCATTTTCTCACAGAACACCTATCAAATTTTTTTTATTTCAAGCCTCTGTCAATCTTCAGTAAAACTCTCATATTACTGAAATGGTGGACACATGTGGAAGACAAAGCAGGTAGGTTTTAGCCCATTGGATAACCAAATGCCAAATTTGCACTACGCATAGCACCTTCCATATTTAAGAGTGTATATCGTTTCTAGTTAATGTTTTTAGTCATTGTAGGAGAAAAACAAGGAGTACACTTCACATTATGTTACTTTGGTCGCAGAATCTGTGGTGGTGTGAGGTTGAGAATGGCAAGAATAAAACCACACTAGAGATTGTATCTATTAAAAAAATTCCTAAGCATCAAAGCACAGAAATGAAATCACTAAAAGGACTTTTTAATTCCAACAAGAAATATCTCAAGCAAGAAACGTCTCATACTTCTTAAGGTTCAAGCGACATTTTTTCAAAAGAATATTTGATTAACAAGCTCTAGAATACCAAAATATTAAACTTCATTCAGAAAAATTCAGTGCTTAATGCAAAGCTGCAAGAATATTAAGATGTGAAGTTTATTCCATCTCCACAAACCGCGTCCATTTTCTGCAACAACAGAAACAGAAGCTTCTGATTTTGATCAAGGCCTTTTCATAAATTAGACTCAATGTTTATCCAAATTTTAATTAGGCATTCTGCAAAAGCACATTGATATTCTCGATTTAAATTTTAATTAAACAGTATTCCCTCAGTTTCAAAACGGCATAAAAAACTTTATGTGATGATATCAAAAAGATAACAATTGTAAAGATGAACACTATCTACAAAAACAAAAAGTACAAAACTGCAAAAAATAAGCTTTGAGAAGGCCCAATACCTTAACTTCATCATAAAGCTTTCTCTCCCATGCAAACAGCCTATCTAAAGTTGAAGCATGACTTCCAGAAACCATGTAAAAATTCTCGAATAGATCACTTTTAATGTCCTCAACATCCTCCCTTGAATGTGAATCAAGAAAGTTCCGGGAGGAGGATGAACGGAATGACGTAGTCCGAAGCCACGTTAAGTACTTCACTGAACTTTGAGCAGGATCTGTATTCGGTCATTCATATAATAATACATCAATATTCAGAGACAAACAAGGATGGCTGGGTTCATCTTGTCTCAATTTTTTCAAGGCATTGTCTAGTTTAGTCAATTCTGAAATTGTTTTAGCTTTCCAAGAATGATGTGCATGTATATTGGTCCTCCTGATTTTTGGTCAAATGGAATTTCTTTTTTGTTTAACAATTACAATGAGGTAAACATAGAAAAATTTATCATGTTTGATCTTTTAGGTTTATTTCAATGTGATAAGCAAACTAAGAATTCGTAGGTTTAGACTAAATCTTTGAGATGCAAGTATAATTATTGATTTTCTTATCGATAGTGAGGGGAGAGCTGTTGTGTTGATGATACTAACGGTGACGGCATATACAAGCTTTCTAATGACATAGGTGTAGTGAAGTGTATTAAGGATAATGATAAGAACATTATGTATTGAACATACGAGAGAATTCACCCAAAAGACTAGCCTAGTGGGTGAGAGAACCCATTTACTCTATAACGCCATACTAGTTGCCCATACAAACTAATGTGGAACAAAGTCTCATAACTTTGTAATGGCCTCAAGCCATTCTGTTACATTCGAACCCTCATAAGTTTCAATGTCCTTGTTGGTCACAGCTGGCTTAACCCTGACCACTACTCCGTGTTAGATCCTCGCAGGTCACAGCTACGTAGGTCAAGGTTGGCTTAACCCAGGCCACCACTTCGTAGGCCACTACTCAAAGTCGGCTCTGATACCATTGTTATTGAACAAACGAGAGAGTTCATCCAAAAGATTAGCCTAGTAGGTGCAAGAACACATTTACTCTATAAGCTCACATTAGCTGCCCAGACATACTGATGTGGGACAAAGTCCCATTACCTTGTACTAACCTCAAACACACTCCATTACATTCTCTAGTTCAAGATGAGAACATCAAAGGATAGATGGAAGGAATATTTTGATAAGTTATTTAATAGAGAACAAGAAAATGTTGTAGGAGACACAAAAATAACTCCCTTAGATAAAAATAGAGAATTTATGCGAAGAATACAAAAATCAGAGGTGGGTGGAGCGTTTAAAAAATAAAGCTAAAGAAAGCAGTTGCGCCTATTGGTATACCTAGGACGACGCGACTTCGGTAACTGCTTTATTCAACAAGAGTTGTTGACAAACAAGATGCCCAATGACGGAAGAAGTACTCTAGTTCCTATTTACAAGAACAAAGGGGATGTTCAAGATTGATCTAACTATCGAGGAATAAAACTCATGAGACATACTACGAAGTTACAGGAAAGAGTGATAAAGATACGTATAAGGAGATGTACCTCCATATCAGATAACAAATTTAGATATATGTTAGAGAGATCTACAATGAAAGCAATTCATCTTATCAGATAAATGATGGAGTATGATAGGGCTAGAAAGAGGTTCACACATGATTTTAATTAAATTGGAAAAAACATACGACAAGGTACCAAGAAAAGTACTTTGGTGGGCAATGACAAAGAAGAACATTCCCAAGAAATAAATTAATATAGTGCAAGATATGTATCGAGATGTACAAAAGAATGTTAGCACATGTGAAGGGACAACAAAGGATGTTCCAATCACAATCGACCTTCATCAAGGCTCAACCCTAAGCTCGTTTCTTTTCGCAGAGGTCCTAGATAAGATAATTAGATCGCTATAATAAGGAGATGTGCCTTGGTGCAAGTTGTTTGCTAATGATAGTATTTTGGTAGATGAAACTAGGGAGGAGGTAAATGCTAAGTTAGAACGATGGAGATAAAAGTTGGATTCACGAGATTTCAAATTAAGCTAGAATAAGACAGAGTACATGAAATGTAATGTTATCACAAATGAGATAATGAGAGGCATAATAAAGCTAAAAGAGAAAGAAATTCCTTCAAGTGGATATTTCAAATACCTTGGGTCCATATTTCAAAGAAGTGTCCATCCAACAAGAGTGACCCATAGAATTAAGTGTGGGCGGCAAAAATGGAAATATGGAATATTGTATGGAATATTAAGTGATCGAGATCTTACGACCATTAGATTGGCGCTACTATATAAATTACTATATGAATCAGTATGTTAGGCTTTCAGAAGGGATCATAGTATAAGATGGAAGTTGCAGAAATGCGATTGCTTCAATGGATGAGTTGGCATACCTTGAGGGATAAAATTCGAAATGAAGATATAAGAAAAGGTTTAGGAGTCGCAAATATTGAGGAAAAGATGAAAGAGAATCATTTAAGACGGTTTGGAAATGTGCATAGACAACATATTAGTGAACTGATAAGGAAGACAAAAATTTGAGCTCGAAAGATTTAATAAGAAGGCAAGGAAGATCAAAGATGACTTGGAAGACAGAAATAGAAACATGTATGAAATATCTGGACTTAAAAATGGAGATAGTAGAAAATCGGAATGAATGGAGAGGAATAATCCATGTGAGCGACCATTGAAACTAATACTTTTGTTCACGTAGTTTAACACTGATCTTTTGAGATTAAGGCTCATTGTTGTTGTTGAATAGATGTGTTACAAGCACTATAAGATTCCATCAACGTAAAGGAATTTAAAAATTCTATAAAAGGAAAAGAAATTCAAAAAACCAAAGAAGTTCAAATGACTACAAGAAAACCACCTTATCAGCACCACCATATCCTAATATTATGCCACTTAAAGGACAAGGCGTTTTTATTTTGTTTATGTTTCATTGCAATTCAGACACCAAAACTATTTCAAAATCGTGCAATAAAATGCCCAATATTTTTGTGCTTCAAAAGTGTCTTCTCAAAATCACCATAGAATGTCCAATCAAAACCACCAATTGTTTAGCATTATTGTTCATTTAGACTTGAAAACCAAGAAAAACAAAACAAAAGTACAGCAATAGAAAAAAAAGTATATTAATTTCTCAAAGACATGCAACAACAACACAGACATCCTGTAGTTAATTAGACAAAAGACTTCATGGTTGCGAAGGGGAAAAACTCTAAGTAGCATATGGTGGTGCAAAAAAATATTATAGATAAATAAAGGTCAGGGGTATTGGTAGGCAGATAAAAGACGCAAAAGAGGGAAACAACAGTACACAATATGATGATGAAAAACTCACCTTGAATTTGACTTGGATCTTCTCCACAGGAAAAACAAGTCTTAAGTAGCGAAGTTGCTGATGAACCAGCTGCAATTGAGACGTGGTTGTTTTAGGGGGATAATGAACAACAAGCAACAAATTTAAAATATCATTAGAAAATTACAACCTATTACTACCTCCATACCATTATGTTTGTCCCTATTTCAGTTTTTGTCCGTCCCCTTTTTTTGTCCAACTAAAATATTTTCTAATTTGGCATATCATTTTCGTTGTTATACCCCCTCCCTTCTCCAACTTTTGATCTCAACAACAATTGTTGTCTATCAATATTTGTTTATCATTTATTATATTGAAGTATGAAGATGGCTAGAGTCAATTGGACTATCTTGGCTAACTGAACAAAGTTTGAGGATAAACAAGATGCCCAATGACTGGACAAGAAGTACGGTTGAATGCATTTACAAGAACAAAGATGATGTCAAAGGTTGCTCAACTAATGATGAATTTGACTCATGAGCCATACTATGAATTTATGTAAAAGAGAGATGAAAATTCGTATGAAGAACCAATTCACATTTATGCCTAGGGATTCTACAATCGAAGTGACAAATGATGGAATACTATAGGACTAGAAAAAAAAACACTTGTTCGACTTCATTGACTTGGGATAGGCATAAGACAAGGTACCAAGAGAATAACTTTCATGGCAATAACAAAGAAGGGGATCCCCATAAAATACGTTAGTATAGTGCAAGAATTGTATCAAGAAGTAGAGACAAATATCAGGATATGTGAAAGGGACACAACGAATTTTCCTATCATGATTGACCTTCATCAAGGTTCGGCTCTTGGCCTTTTCTTTTTGCAGCAGCCAGCTGTCCTACATGAGATAACTTGATCATTTTAAAAAAAATGTGCCTTAGTGCATGTTGTTTGTTAATGTTAGCAGATGAGAGTATTGTATTGAAAGGGGGGCAAATACTAAGTTCAAACGATAGAGATAAGAGTTAGAGCACGAGGGTGTAATTTAAGAGAATACATCGATTGTCACTTTAGCACAAATGAGATAAGTAGTGACACTATTAAGCTGGAAGAGAAAAAAATTGTTCCAACCATATGCTTTAAATACCTTGGGTACCTACTCCAGAGTAGTGGGGATGGGTACGACCCCATAGAATTAAGTGTAAGTTAAAAAAATGGAGCTAACTACTGAGATTTCATGTGATCATGGAGTGCACCTAAAGCTAAAGGAAAAGTTTTATCAAACGAACATTAGACCAATACTATTACATGCATTAGAATATTGGGAGAAATAGAAAATGTGAATGCTTAGATAAATAAGTAGAATACATAAGATAAAATTCAAAATGAAAATATAAGCAAAGGTTTATGTGTCGCACATTTTGAAGATAAGATGAACACAACATATTTAAATTGGTTTGAGTTTGAGCAAGTTCAAGGACAGAGTATTGGTGAACGGGTACGGAAAATATACGGTTAGAGATTGGGGAATTTAAAAGGAGCGTGAGGAAAACCGAAAATAACTATGAGGGCCGGAGTGGAAAGGATATGAAAAGTTTAGATTTACGAGTTGAGATGATAGAAAATCAACATGAATGGAGAAAGATAATTCATGTAAAAACCATTGGGATGGTTCATGTAGCAGTCACCAACCTTCTAAAATTAAGGTTATGATATTTTGTTCTTGTTTATTTAGTTTGGCTAAAAACAAAAAAGAACACAAGAAATACTTCCACTAGGTATGATAACTAGCAAAATGTTCTATAAACTTCCCCTTTCTAAACATAAAAGTAGAATCTTGTTTGCACTGCTACCGTAGCAAAAAGTATGGATTTGTTTCAAGAAGTTAACCTAAGGAGCTACTTATGATTGAGCATCACTAACACCAATTCGACGGGAGCATAACCAAGTATCTCTATAGTCCATCCAAGGTAAGCATGTACCTATGGAACTAGAAAATGAGAAGACAAAAGGACAGGAAAAAAGCTTTAACCTTCTAGAAAAGATATAAGGGTTATAAAGGATCCATTTGCAGGTAGATTTTCTGTCCAACAACAAATATCATTTCTCAGTTTCAATAGTACGGGAAAATCAAGGAGTCAAACTCAGAATCTGCTGTTTACTTGAGCTTTAAAAAGAAGAATAGGCTATTCAAAATGGAAAACCTTTTCTTTAGGCATATGGACTATGAAGAGCCACAAAGGGCAGCATCATAGATGGGCCATTCCTTGGTCTTGGACCACCACACACCACCCCACCTCCAAACATTGCCAACTAGCAAGCTAGCTTCCATTAAAGTCTGAGTACCTTAAAATCTTTTACAGCCAACAAGTGTTACATGCAAAAATAATATTCCAAATTTAAAAGCCAGCCTTATAATCTAAACACAACTTCATATAAAACCTGCAGATGTGACAAAGATGCATAAACAGTGATCTATTCCCTATCCATGTCTTAGGACTTGAGAAAAGAAATATAGATACATGGCACTTAAAAATATTAATTTGGCAATGTTACTATATAAATTAAAAGGAAATAAGATTGGCCTTACACTCTTGTCCCGGCAATAACGGACGGAAATGTAACTTGTTTGCTTCCAACATTCTCGGCACTTCCTTTCCAGATTCAGAAGCCTTAACAAAAAGTAGTTCAACCTCTCTCATACTCGAGAAGAAATCTTTCGGGGCAATCTTATGCTCACAATCATCATCGTGAACGGATGGCACCTTAGCTTTAGGCGTAATTATGGGCTCTGGAGATTTTGTTTTCAAGGGTGACAACTTCAGAGAGCTGATTTTTTCCTCATCCAACAATTCATGCTCGGAATCTACACTTTCCGCAGTATGCACTGTGGAAGAGGCACCAGGGGCACCATAAGTTTCCTCACGGTTAAGATTTTTGAAACTTCGAACTAGTGTATCTGAAGAAGGATCATCAAATTCATCTGAATCAGACCCTTGCCTCCCACTAGAAAAGGATTTATCCTCAACATGTTCTAGTTCAGGAACTTCCTCATCTTCTCCAATGTGTTTCGGATCATCACTGTTGTCAAAATCACCATGTAGCTCTCTTTGCTCATGGGATGATAAATGATTGTCAACCGGATGAAAAAGACCAAAATAATCCCATGGTGGATTTTCGTGTTGGTGGGTTGGAGTTACAGATGCAGATCGTTCAGCTCTATCAAGAGACCGAGGAGTAGTATTCTGTGAGGTACTTAATGAAGTTACAGTTGCAGTGGCAGCTACAGGAGGCTTTTCTTCAACCTTTCTAGTAAAGCTGCCCCTAAAATTCATACGGTGCACCTGATAACGACCCATTTTCGGAGGAGGAGAAGGAGTCAGGCGTTCATAAGCCTCCACATGTTGCGACGCTGATGGCGAAGAAAATGAAAAATGAGAAGTTGACTTCTCGGTCAGAGCAAGTGGCTCTGGTGTAGCATTGGTGGAAGTATACAGGGATGACTCAATAGGGACATCTGGTTGCACAAACTTTCTAATTGCTGTCCCAGCAGTTTTCAATGAATGGATGTAAGCAACATGAGCTGCAGCTAAAGCACACCTTCCATCAAGAGATTGTCGAACAAATTTCTTTCTTTCACGACATAACTGTAGGGGCTTATCATCATCATCAATTTTAGAGCTCGTCGCCCCCATATCCCCAAACCACTAACGCAAACAACCCACTCATAAAATACAACCAAGCCAGAAATTTCTACCTACAAGTCAACCAGTTCGCAAAACCAGAATATCAGCAATCGATACAAATCACAACAACTTAGCAAAGCACCAAATGACGAAAGACTAGAATTGTTACAGGACAGAAATGAGCTTGGGCAACCCAGACAAAAAGGAGAAGAGCTTACCACTTACAAGCCCAAAGGAGATTTACTACTAAAACCAAATGGTCGTAATAGGAGTTACAATTCAAACTTATTTTGTTCTCTTTATCCAATTTGGGACAACTTAGTCACATGCTAATTTACAATCAGGAAAGAAGAAATCCAAATTTATATAAATCCAAGAAGTATAAATACAATCTTCACGTATCCAAGACTAACTATAGCATAAGCTATCAAAAAACTACACATAAGTATAAACTATTACCAGACTGCAAATATGTATGAATCAAAATAAAGTCACAAAGTCAATCCAATTTTAATGTGTAATGTACACATTCATGAGGATGCAGCAGAAGATACTCTTTCCATGATCGCCAAACAGAAATTTCAAGTTGCCAATACTACAAAGGCTGAAAAGATTTCAAAATTATATTAAAAACTAACCAACTTAGAAATTGTACATTGAGAGCTCAAAGTAAGGGGCTCCAAAATACAAGCACAAACAGATGCAAAATATAACCAAAGTCTGGAAATGAAGCAGCCCCAAAATAAAGCATACTGTTGAATATATTTATCAACCACATCCAAACTAGACAAAACACCGACACAAATCAAATCTTAAAACAAGAACATGAATCTTAAATACCTAATATCATCCAAAACACATCATATATTCTACCTGATTGATGTTTCATCTGCACGCACCCATCAGAATCTTAGTTCAGTAAGGCCCCAGCTTCAATAACTCAAACTAGGGAAACAAGTAGTATAATCAGTGATCAAAAATGGAAGTAACAAGGACAGAATATAGAACGAAATGCACTTTTTTCTAAAAGGAAGGAAGAATCCTCAATAAAAAGAAAAACCCAGAATGGAATTCAGTATAATTAGAGTAAATTTGCAATAAATCAAACAGGGCAATTGAGAAAAACAATTTTCAAAAAAGGGACATAAAATGGAAGTAACAAGAACAGAATATAGAGAAACGAAATTCAAATCCTGGATAAAAAGCAATACCCAGATTGGAATTCAGTTGAATTGGAGTGAACTTGCAATAAATCAAACAGGGAAACTGATAAGAGCAGTATTGAAAGAAGGGTCACAGCATAGCAATTATCAATTAGCAAATGGAGTGATGAGTGATGTAAACTGTACCTACCCGTTGAAGGTAAATAATACAATCAACTTGGAATTCAGAGAAGAATCTGAGAAGAATTATATAATATGGAGGTGTGTACTAGAGATGAAGAGATAGAGAGAGAGAGAGAGAGAGAGAGAGAGAGAGAGAGAGAGAGAATAAGGAGACAAAGAAGAATGCATGCAAAAAGAAGCAAGCACAATTGGAAAGGAGAATGAGTTTGTGGGACTGTCAAGCCTCCTACAAATTGCTTAGTCACACCGCACTAGTGGAGGATACTATTTCAATTTTAAAACCTAAATCTAACTGCATAAACAATTCTTAGATCTACTCGTGTATGCGTCAATGGCTAAAATACACGCATAATTAACCCTCAAGAAGGTGTTAGTAGATTACGCTTATTTTGTGAAATTAACAAATTACTCTTTATGTGATAGAATTTTATAGGATAAGGGTTTTATTATTTTAATTTATCTTTTTTTATTTTCATTGAGCGACACGCAAACCTAGGTATAGTAATTAAGTTTTATTATTTCTTTGTATTCCAAAACCCATTCTTACATAATGACATATACATAATATAAATATATATATATATATAGGGGAAAGATCCGATGAGAAAGGGTTGAAAATGAAAAAGGTAAGAAAGATTCTACACCCTTGATTTCACTAAAATAAAAAAAATCTATGGTCACGATTGAGCTAAAAACACATAATTGTAAACGTAACTATGTTACACAGAAAAGTAACTATGAAATAATTTTTAAAATGTTCTTAATTTATAACATAGTATCTTTTTTTGTATATATAGTAACAAAACAAAATCAAACAAAAATTCTTCTCATCCTTCTCATTTTAAAATACTTCTTATTTGATCCTATATATATATATATATATATATATATATATATATATATATATATATATATATATATATATATATATATATATATATATATATATATATAGGTGTAGGATCAAGGGAAAACTGAAAACCAAACAGTGGTATACATATTGTAGCAAAAGTGGTACATATTATCTTATAGGGTGTACATATTTTTTGTGAAGAAAAAAGTTCAAATTATTTACAAAAATTCCAACTGAATATGTACCCTTTTTAAGCATATATGGAGATTATTTAGCGAATGTTTAATTATTTACAAAACTGCCACCCAAATATGTACTCTATTTGAGCTTTTATGTACCCCTATTATCAGTTTTCACCATTTTAATTGGTTTTCACATGATCCAAATCCTATATATCTGCACATTGTTCAGTAGTGGACACATGAGTAGGGGAAATAAGACCATCTTTGATGGCATCACGCACATAGTGACAATCAACTTCAATGTGTTTGGTGCTTTTATGGGATACTCGAATTTGAGCGATGTGTAAAGCTGATTGACTATCACAATACATGAGCATAGGATATAAGGAAGAAACCCCTAAATCTGAGAGCACACTACGTAGCCACTTGAGTTCTGAAGTAAGCACAGCCATGAAACGATATTCAGCTTCGCCCAAAGAACGAGACACTGCATGTTGTTTCTTGGTTTTCCATGATATAGAAGAGAAACCCAGAAAAACAATCCATCTTGTGAGTGACCGTCGAGTGAGAGGACAACTAGCCCAGTTGAAATCACACAAACCAGAGACTTGAAGAGCAGAAGCAGAAGAGAGTAAGAATGCCCTGACCTGGAGTACCTTAAAGGTATCGAACAATGCGCAAAGCAGCATCCCAATGAGCCTCTAGAGGTTTATGCATAAATTGGGAGAGAATATGGACACTATATGCCAAGTCAAGACAAGTAAAAGACAGATAAATGAGACGAACCACTAAGCAACGATATTTTTCAGGATTATATAATATCTCTCCAGTAACTTTGGCAAGACCATGATTTTGTTCGAGAGGTGTAGGAGAAGGACAAGACTCAAGCATACTAGTCTTTGTGAGAATATCCAGTGTATATTTACGTTGATAGAGGAAAATACCGTCTGGACTGCGGGCCACCTCAATACCAAGAAAGTACTTGAGTACACCAAGATCTTTCATGTGGAAGCAAGTTCCAAGATAAATCTTGAACGATGATGTAGCCAAAGAATTGTTACCACATATAATCAAGTCATCAATATAAACAAGAACAGCCAAAAAAACAGAATCCACATGATAGGTAAAAAAGGAATAATCTGAGTAAGATTGAGTGAAGCCATAATGAAGTAAAGAAGAGGTAAGTTTGGCAAACCAACAATGAAGGGCTTGACGTAAACCATAAAGGGACTTACGTAATTTACATACCATGCCAGGTTAACTAACAGTGAAGCCAGGTGGAAGCCTCGTGTAGACTTCTTCATCGAGGTCACCATGTAAAAAAGCATTGTGCACATTCATTTGATGAAGTTCGTAGTTCTTAGTTGCAGCAATTGCTAATAGAAGGCGAACAGTAGTCATTTTAGCCACAGGAGCAAAAGTCTCGTGATAGTCAAGCCCTTCAACTTGATGATTACCAAGAATAACAAGACGAGCTTGGAGACGTTCAATAGACCCATCAGCATGAAACTTAATTTTATACACCCATTTGCACCCAAGAGCTTTCTTGCCCTTGGGAAGCATACTCATTTCCCAAATACCATTATCCTCGAGAGCAGAAATTTCAGAAGACATGACTTGCCGCCAACCATCATGTAGCATAGCCTCTTCAACAGATCGATGTTCGACCCCTGCAGTAATATTAGCTAGAAAAGCACGATGACTAGAAGAAAAGTTTGTATAAGCAATATAATGAGTCAGAGGATGGCTAGTTACTGGGGAACCCGTAGAATCGGATGAACAAGAAGGTGGACTCATATTCGGAACTACAGCAACAAAATCTCGAAGACGAGTTGCAGGTTGTTTAATCCGGAATCCGCAACCTAAGTTAGTAGAGTCATCAGGTTGCCTATCCATAATAACCATAGGAGAAAGGGACACAACAACATTGTGGGGAAAAGACGAAGGAGAAACAGACGGCCTAGACACTTCCACCAAATTATTCGAAATGGCACGGGGCTCGACATGAAGAGATTCTGAATATCCAGAAGGAGAGGCCAATAAAGGGACTAAATCACTTGTGATGGAGAAATCTGAAGTGGAAGTATCTAAGGTAGAATAGGGTTGTGAAGGAGTGTCACGAAGAGAAAAGAGGGAAACTCATTTTCAATAAATTAACATCACGAGACACAAAGAAGTCCTTGGTCTCCAGGTCATACACCTTCCACCCTTTCTGGTATTTGAATAACCCACAAACACACATCGCCTACTGCGTTTCGCAAACTTATCCTGTTTAGAGGCCTGATTGTAAGCAAAACATAGACAACCAAAAACTTTAAGGTGATTGTAATCGAGAACTTTGCCAAATAATAATTCATAAGGAATTATATATTTAAGTAAGCGTGAAGGTGTGCGGTTAATCAAATAAGTAGCACTAAGAACACATTCACCCTAAAAAGAAATTGGCAAATCCCCTTGAAACATCAATGCACGTGCCACATTTAATATATGTTGATGTTTTCTTTTAACCCTCCCATTTTGTTGAGAAGTACCCACACACGAGGTTTGAAAAATAATTGCACTATCATTAAAATACTCTTTCATACACGAGAATTCAGCTCCATTATCACTCCTCACAATGCTAACAAGACAATCAAACTGGCGATGAATCATAGCAAGAAAAGCACGAAAAACAAAAGAAGCTTCTGTCTTTGAATGTAAGAGATATCCCCAAATACCACGAGAATAATCATCCACAAGTGTAAGAAAATAATGTGCATCACAAGATGACGGAGTAACATAAGGTCTCCAAAGATCACAATGAATTAATTCAAAAATCCGACTAGCTCTACTTTGACTATTAGAAAAACTTGAACGAGATTGTTTAGCTTGTGGACAAATACGACAAGCTTTATTTAAGTGTTTATTACAGTTATTATTTTTGAAAGGAGGCAAATATATCCGCAAGATGTCCTAAACGTTAATGCCACAGCTCGAAATCATCCACACCAATACTAACTGTAGCATGAATCTTGCCACTACCATTGAAAAAATAGAGTCCACCCTTGCGTTCACCGTTTCCAATCTGGTTCCCCAAAAGACGGTCTTGTATAGTACATAAAGTATTAGTAAAAGAGACAATTCAATTGTGAGCATCTATCAGTTGTGAAACTGAAATTAAATTGCAACATGGGTTAGGCACAAAATAGACATTGTCACTTATTATAAGATCATCAAGATGTAGACACCCTCGTTTGGTAGCCATAACCTGTTTTCCATCCGAAAGTCCAAGTGGACTAAAAAAATCACACAAATCCCCAAGTAATACGACATTACCAATGACATGATTGGTAGCCCCAGTATCAAAAATCCAAGTAGAGGAAGAAAACATACCCATCATACGATCATGAGATTCTACATTTTCCAGTTTCAACAAACGTTGCATTTGGGCAGGAGAAAGATCATTTAACGAGGTTCTACCACTTGCACTCCTCGGCCCTTCATTTGTGGAGCCTCCACTACCACCAGAAAACATTGCATTAGCTTGCAACATCACAGGACCTTTGTCTTTACTTTCGCCAACTGAGGTTGTTATACCGCGATCCCCATCCTTCAATCCTCCTTTCCCATTGCCAAATTTTTCAGTTCACCACAATGGAATACCGTGTATTTTGAAGCAATTACTCACATCATGACCACTCTTTTTACAAGTGGAACAATAAAGCTTATTTCTTTCAGTCTTTCGGTCCAAAGCAGTTCTCCCACTCAGTCTATTCATAGCAAAAATATGAGCATCCATTTGCTCCGTGGTAACGTATTTAATACTCCGAATGCGTTCCTCTTGTAGGAGTGTTTAATAGGCTCGGTCTAGAGTGGGTAAGGGATTTTGTGAGAGCAGATTGGAGCGCACCATCCATATTTATCAACATCAATACCAACCAAAAATTGATGAAAGATCTCATCTTCTCTATCATTGGTATATTTCTAATCAAGATTGCACTGGCAACCGTTACATTCACATGAATGAAGGGGTTTCATTCTTGCAAACTCATTAAACAAACTGATAAGTTTAGTATAATAGTCTTCAAGGCTTTGTGTTTTACCTTGACGACACTCGGTAATGGCAGCCCGTAACTGTTTCAATGGTCCATTAGCCACACAATAACGACGTTCAAGATACGCCCATAGATTTCTAGCTTCGTCATGGAACGGGATGGTACTCACTAATTTAGGATCGATGCTTCTAAGCAACCATGAGACAATCATTGAGTTAACAGTATCCCAATGAAGAAGCATAGTTTCATCAGTAGGCTTTGTCACACTTCCATCGAGGAACCCAAACTTGCGTCGTGCTCGCAACCATAGTGTTATCGCCCGAGCCCACATTACGTAATTATTGCCCGTAAGACTCACATGAGTGATAAGGTTTCCTGCTTGATCTTCAGGACTAAGAAAATAAGGAGAAAATTAATGAATTTAGAGGATTTATATTTTTGTTTATCCACCATTGTAGGTTATAAGAGAATATCAGTCAAAGTAGAGGAAAAAAAACGATAAAGAAGAACCTGTTTGATTTGCAGTACGACACTTTCAATAAAATGGTTTTGATACCATGTTGGGCGGCACACAAACCTAAGTATAGTAATTAGGTTTTATATTTCTTTGTATTCCAAAACCCATTCTTACATAATGACATACACACAATATATATATATATATATACACACACACACACACACACACACACAAGGGAATTATAACTAGATTTGGGCTTAGCCCATACAATAACCTAACATTAATTATGGGTTTAACAATTTTGTTTAATTCTTTTTGTCTTTTTGTGGTAATTTACAAATCAAGTAATTGTTTAGAAATTTCTGATTAACCCTTCCCTACCTAGTCTCAGACAGGACTCATTAGAATGATGATGATGATTTTGTAAGCTATTGTAACAACCCGACTTACCGTTGACTAAGTAAACGGGGTCATCTCGGGGTTTATTTCCCAAGAACTAAAATCTCAATTCCAAAACATGAGCAAAGGGGTCACCAGTTCTAAAACATAGCTAAATCAGCTAATTCTCAAACCAAACATCTAACTAAAATACAATATAATCATAAAATTCGTTCTAAAAGTCCAATATAACCAACACAACCAAGTCTATTATACATTTATCAAAAACCTAATACAATACTACAACTTCTCATGTATTTAGCTCAATATAACATCCAAGTAACTCTAATCATCACCGCTAACCCATCGTTCCCGACTGGTTTCAATCTGTAGCTCAATATAAAAGATAGAAACAACAGGGAGTCAGATCTAACTGAATGAGCAGAAACAATCCAAAACAAAACAATCATGATAAATCAAAACAAAAGATTTAAAAGCAACATCAGTTTCCTAGATCTTTGTGCAAACTAGGAGCCTAGTTGAGAGGAACATCCATAGCTCTAAGGCTATGTCACTCTCGGGTGAGGCTAGTCAATTTTTGAATGACAATTCACCTCAAATATAAGGAATAGGAGACAATGTCCTACCACTCCGTCAATGACCAACTCGTAAGCCCGATCCATTGACCATATCAATATCAGCATAATCATTCATAACAAATTTATCACAATATAATTTCAAAAACTTCAATAAAAAAATTTCAAAACTGTAGTCTGGCTAGACCCTTTAAGGGACTGCTACTACTCACCAACAATGACGCTTCAAAGAGTTAAGATCGGTTCACCGCAATCAACTAAAAGGGGTCTTCGACTTAGTCGTATCCTGAAGCATGACAATAACATAACGTCATCAGGGTGCGTACGATACAACTATACTAACATATAACTTATTACATCTCCTCCTATGACTATAGATAAAACTTAAGTCATATTTTAGCATTCCTATTTATCTTAACGGTATATGTTATAATCTTCAATTCATTATAATAAAGTAAAGTTTATAACCATATCTAGATTTTTCAACATTCTAGGTTTACCACATCCATAATCCTCCATTAATTCATCTAATTAACACCAATTTAAACATTCTACTCCTCAAGCAACAAGATTCAAAAGAAACATCCAAGAAAACTAAACTAATGAAAATTAAATCATTAGAGTAATCTTCTACTAAAATTATAATCCAAATAAGTTCTCATCTTCACATTGATCTATATTTATCAATAACAAATGTTTCTTAACCAATCTTAAATCTCCATATCCATTAATCTAATCTCAACCCACAAGTCCATCTAATTCAATATGAACAAGCATACCCACACTAATTCTTGAAATTTTTTCATATCACTTTCATGAGGCTACAAGATCTTGATGAGCACTAATAATAGGTATCATAAAGAAATAAAATTCACAAGAATTAGTTATTAATTTCATAGTGTCATCCCAACAACAAAGAAGAAAAACTAAATAACAATAAAACCAAATAATATAAAAAAAAAACAAAAGAAAAAGGAGGGAAGAAGTGGACCTTCTTGTTTACGGCAAGAATCAGAAGCAAAATAAGGATTTTGGTGCACAATTAAAAACAGAAGCAAAATTGAATTTGGTTTCATCATTTTTGGCAGAATTCAGAGGCAACATAAATTGATTTCGGTTTTCCCTTATTTTCGGCAGATATTGAAGACAATGGGCTCGAAATTTCGAAATCCCACCCAAGATGTTGATTACCACCTGTTTTGAGAAGCAAATCGAATGGTTGTGTTGTTTAGGGCCTTTTGAAAGTCATGGGAATGAATGAGGAAGGAGATTGCACGTGGGGCTGAACATAGTTTAGTCAAAATCGTAAATCAAATCGGACCAAACCGTAATTTAAGTGTTTGGTTTGGTCTACGATCTAAATGGTTTCGTCTGATATTTTTTTATAAAAGAATTACGGTTTTCGGTCCGCTCTAGGTTTTAAAATTTTTAGATCAGATTAGACCGAAAACCGTAATATATTCCGGTCTAACATAAACCGTAGACCAATAAATCGTAATAATATATTCTGAATATAAGCTGGCGCCTATCAGGCCCAACTTTAAATAATATGACGGGCCCAACTTGAAACTTTGAAAGACAAAATCAATTTGAGATTTGAAAGACAAAATTAATTTGATTTTTGAATTATTATTAGTTTTTTTTATGATTGATTTGCTTACGTTGTTTGATTTTTTAAAATTTTTTTGTTTGTGTTTGGTTTAAGATTTTGTTGATTTTTAGTATGTAGTTTGTTGGTATTTTAGTATGTAATTCGTTGATTGTTCGATTTTATATGATTCGATTTTTTGTAATTAGTATGTTGATTTTTCGAATTTTTGGTTAATATTTTTGATTTTTTCTGTTTTTGATTTTCTATGGTTTGCTACTTTTTTTTAGTCTGTTTGTTCTAGGTTTTAGGTTTTTCGAATTTTGTTTGCACGTAGTTTTTATGTTTGATAATAGACTAATAGTTTGATAATTGTTTGGTTTTTATGTTTTTTGAATTGTGCCTGAATTTTATGTTTGATAATTATTAGTTGTAATTAAAAATGCATTATTTTAGATTTTTAGTTAAAAAATGCATCAAATAGAAAAAATTGTAGACGAAGAAACACTTGAAATTGGCAACCTATCGGCATGATTAGACGAAGAAACACTTGCATCAGTTCTACCTTTTTGACTAGAAGCATGGATACGCATATGATTCAATGAAACTTGTGAATTTTAATGTTGAGTATCATCCCGAGGATACATTGAATATCGAATCTTAATTAGAGACATAAGATGATCGAAAAGCTAAGTTTTTGAAACTATAAACACAATTATTATCACAAGTGAACTAAATAACTATTAATATACTAAATCACCAATCAATGTTAAACAGTTTTCTAAAAACAAAAAATACAAATTACTGCACATAAAAATAACATTATTCCACTATTATTTAATCATTCCAATATACTAATATCCACCTTAATTTAAGGTGGATATTGTGTAAAATTTCTCTGTTAACTTGGATGTTTTCTTTTTCAGTTTATAGTGTTGCTGCATAAAAATCTGGCATGAACATAATATCTCTTGTAATCTCAAGTTGCTAGTTGGACGAGTCTTCTCTTTGTTGATGTAAGGCTTAGTGGCTATTGTTGCTTTCAAATTATTGTTTTGTGGCTTTCAATAATCATTTAGGGTCTGTTTGGTACATGACTATTAGTTGGAGTTGTTAGCTGGTTTGACTAACTAAAAGCATTGTCAGATAAACAAAATGTTTGGGCCAACTGATATGGAGATGTTTGCTAAAAACTTTTGTTGGTTGTTTGTTGATAATTAGATAAAAAGTAGGTAAAAAGCCAAAAATCAATGAAAAAACTACTATAAATAGCTTTTTAGTTTTTCCTTAAAAGTAAGTTTCTCAACCAGTTTTAAAATCATTTACCAATTTTTTTTTTTTTTGCTGTTTGACAAATCAAAAGATCAAAATCCAATTGCCAAATAGCCCCACAATCTGAATTTTTTTAGCTTTTACCAAGTAGTGTGATTTAGTGCATGATAGTTGCTTTGCCATAATCATGGTTGTTTAGACTCAATCCCAAAGGGCTTGAGAGAAAGTTCATCCTTGATGAATCGTCTCCCTCCCTTATGGTCTTTGTTTTCCCACCTTTTTTTTCCATTAACATTTAAAAGGATGGGTTATCCTAAATCATTCGTCTTTTCTTCTTTTGGTTTGTATGAGGTAATTTTTTATGATAAGATTTTTTCCTTAGACAACAATTTTAGTGTAAAATTACTAAAGTTAAATTTAATTATTTTTATTAGATTAAGACACGATGCTTTTAAGGTTGTAATTAATCACTTTAAGATTATAAGAAGTGAGTACTTCGACACTATAAGTGATCAAGTATTACTTTAAGACTGTAAGTGTACAATGAGTCAGCCCAATAAAAATAATCCCACTGAGAAACCGTCTTATAAGAGAATTTTTGTTAGTTATAATGTGATTGAAGAATAAAATTTAATGATATCAAAATTATAATATTGCAAAAAGTGGTTTTCATTTATTCTGGGGTAGTTTTACAAAAATCCAATAAGTCATTTTATTACTTTTAACTCAACTAGCAAGGTTAAGTAATATGAACGTATTTCCTATATCCTTAAAATATTGTCTCTATTCTTATTTTCGTCCGTCTATTTAATTTTATAATATTTTTATTTTAAACCATCATTACTTATTTTAATTTTTATCCATTTTTTTTATTTTTTATTTTCTTTCACTTCTAATTATATCTACACGTTTTTAACTTAACTTAATTATTTGCTTAGACCAAGGGAACATGAGTTACTTGTCCTTTCACTTCTTTATTCTCTTCTAAATTTAGGGTTTCACTTTGTTTTCACCATTTTGACAGTACTCGTGTATCTAACGCCGAACTTCATCTTCTCCATCAATGGCGGATTCTTCCCCACTTTCGCCTCCCACTTCAGAAATGTCGAAAACCTCTCTAAATTCATCCACCATTCAACAATCCCCTTTCTCAAAGCGTGTCCTGATCAAATCAATCTTAGGGCGCCCTGATGGCGGCGCCTCTCTGGCCGGAGAAAGCGTAGTAGTCGCTGGTTGGGTACGAACAGGAAGGGAACAAGGTAAAGGTAGTTTTGCATTCCTGGAGATTGCCGATGGTTCTTGCGCTGCAAACCTTCAAGTGATAGTTGATGCTTCTGTCCATGATTTAAGCAAATTAATACCTACTGGAACTTCTGTTCATGTTGCTGGAACACTTAAAACTCCACCAGAAGGTACAAAGCAAAAGATTGAATTGAGGGTTGATAAGGTTCTGTCATCAGGTTATTGTGATCCTGCCACTTATCCGTTGCCAAAAACTCGTCTTACTGCTGAGTTTTTAAGAGATCGTCTTCATCTTCGACCTAGAACTAACAAGGTAATTTCATTTTCAGATATACTATTGGTTGCTAGTGTACTTTGTGGTTCTTAATATACATGAATGCTGAACCAACTTAGATATTATAATTTTTTGTTATATATTAAGCAATTCAATAGAAATGGATTTTTAATCAAATAATCCATTATCTGGGTGGGTTTAGGCTTAGTTCCTCAATGTTAATTTATTATATGACTATTGATAATTTTTAGTTGTGTTTGGAAGCTATTGTTTTTATTGATGTTTGTTCATTCAAAAAATTTACTTTTGTCGGTTTTGAAATACAATTTGATAATTATTTGAATTAATGAGGTGTGGCAAATAGTTCTAGTGGTAAAAGTTTCCTTATAGTGATATTAATTGTACTCCCTCCGTTTCTATTTGATTTTTGCACAGTTTTCAAAGCACATGTTCGAAGCTTGATATTTATAAGTTTACATCATAGAAAGTTATAAAAAGTATATTATGATATTTTACATGTTCACACGAATTTAACAAGATCTCGTATTAATATATTTTAACTTGTAGATATTTATGGAAATCATACAAGTTCCCCTCTTCTTAAGTAGAACATCGCTTTTGGAAACATCAAATAGGAACCAAGGGAGTAGTTTTTTGATGACTTTTCCATGGGGTTATTTATGGATACATATTTTTATTTGCTGGCTGAAATGTAGAAAGTGGATGTTTGGTATTGGTCTTTTGTAACGAATGTTTCCATTATCAATTACCGTGGTAGAATTGCTATCACTCCAAATTGTCTGAATCAAGAGATTTCACTGGTAACGCTCTAATTTGTGTTTAAATATATTCCTAAAAATGATTCACATTTGAGACTGAATCAATGATAGTTATTCAGCATACCATTGAGCTATTTGCATCCATTCATGTTTGCTTTACATCCATTTATATTTGCATGCCCCCTTGCCCCCACAAATATATGGTTATGAACTAGTAAGAAGAGTGAATGTTATTACTGAATGCCATTGAGCTAATGCGGCATTTGTTTTATCTATAAGGCATTCAATAAAGGGAGGTTGGAGCATAGTGTGAAAATGCGGTAATGATTGCGATCACGGTAACGGAACGGTGATGCAGTTATCGTAACGTCTAAATATCGGTTGAACCATAAGATATTCCTTGATACGGCCCAAAGCGCAAATTTCTTACCCATTCACAATGTAGGAAATATTGGTTCGTTTGTTTTGTAAACTTTTAAAACGCGACATATGCAATGCTATGAGTCTTTGTTTTACACTATGGGTTGGAGGGAAGGAATTCAGAAAAGGAACTTATTTTATTGGTTTGATTTCGAGCAAATGGTGTTTGTTGAAGAAAGAGAAATGATAAACATCCATCAATTTTCTCCTTTTAGATCACCATCCTAGAATCCATCGACAATTAATAATTTAAAGCTAGATTATTTGGAATCCTTATGTGAACCTCCCTTTTTCAAGTCATATTTATTAACGGAGAACAAAGAATTTCGCTCTTACAAATAAATGCTCAATTCCCAAGTAGACTTACAAAGCTCATTGTAAACAAATGATTTTTGGGTCATCTCATACCTTGTGATTGTTCGTTCCAAAATGTATGGAGATTTTGGCTTTTGAGTTTATGTAAAATGTTGAATAACATTTATTACAAATATATAGGAAATACTTATATTATAAATTAGAGGGTTTATGTGTTACTGATGTCCAAATCTCGACACTTGCACATAATGCCACACTTAGGCACTTCATTCTAATCAATGTCATGAAATTTATTCATCAAATTTCCAAGTGGGATACATGGATACATACACGTTTTTGGCACTTGAGTTTGAGCTTGAGTAACTTTGATTTGGATTGTTTGACCACCATTGTTCATATCTTCAACTAGCCATTAAAAACTTTAGATCCCTCCTAATACAATTTGAATTTAAAATCATCACTTCTAATTACAAACTAGTGTGTCCACCAACTCTATGCACAACATATTATACTTCATTAATCCTAAATTTTCTACAATTTTTGTTTTTGGCAATTCTAGTTTGTTACTTATTTTTTGGACCCATGTGAGAGAGTAAAGAAAAACACATCTTGTAGGCCTCACTTCCACAATTCTCCCTTTAACAAAGTAAGGAAAATGTAATGGTGCAAACTCTATCGGAAAAGTAGTTTTCTACTATTGAAATAAGAGTTACTGTATATAAACGTGATTTCACTTGTTTTCGGAGTTAAGAAACCTTGATAAAGTTGAATTAGATAACTAATAAAGGGAATATATTAATAATGCTCTATGATTCATATATCAAAATTCATCAGGTTTTTAGAAATCATTTATTATGAGTTATTTGTATTGCTGGTGGTATGCTTTCCTTTTCAATTGGATTTCTCTTTTTTTGAACTTACTGCCCCTGTATGAGCTAATTGGAATCTCCTAAACTTAGTTTCAGTTGTTCTATGGCGTTGCTAGAACTACTCTGTGTTTTTTTTTTTTTTTATTTTGTTGACAATTATATGAATCTATTGTTTCCTATGCTTCTTTTTGTGTGGTGAAAAGATCAAGGCCCTTGTCCTTCTAGTCTGATTCAAATTTGTTCTGAACCATGACTTTAATTGCTTCACTACTGGATTTGGTCAATACTATTTTGGGTTTGAAGGTGGATTTTTATCTAAGATCTATTATGATCACAATAATAACCAAGGATCATTTTTATGCGAATGAGAGTTTGTGACCTCATTATTTGAATTAAGCTAAAAAATGTCAATATTGTCGTTGAATCGCCTTTTTTCAATTTAGAACTGATGATCTTTTTGTATCCTTAAAAACAAATCCCTTCATGTTTGTGGCCCGAACTTAATTATTTTGTTTCTTCTATCTTTCTGCAACATTTTTCTATAGTCTCAACTCTCAATTATCTAAATCTCACAATGATGGTGTTAAGTCAGGCAGATCTTGTCTTTGGGTATCCTTTAAACATTGCATATCTGCTTTGATTCACGTGTATTCTCTATGCTCATAAGTTTCTTTGATTTATGTTAATTAGCTTTGTTATTGCCAATGGGCAATTGTGTTGAGTGACCTTGATATTTTTTTCGTAACAGATTTCTGCAGTTGCTCGAATTCGTAATGCACTTGCATATGCAACTCATATATTTTTCCAACAACATGGTTTTCTGTACTTGCATACACCCATAATCACCACTAGTGATTGTGAGGGTGCTGGTGAGATGTTTCAAGTGACAACATTGATTAGTGAGTCAGAAAAGGTGGAGAAAGAATTGAGGGAGAATCCACCTCCTTCAGAAGCTGACATTGAAGCAGCTAAGCTTGTTGTTCAAGAGAAAGGGGAAGCTGTAAAGAAGCTCAAGTCGGATAAGGCAAGCAAAGACGAAATCACTGCTGCTGTTGCAGTCTTGACTAAAGCTAAAGAGGATCTTGCAAAGTTGGAAGAAAGAGCTAAGCTTAAACCCGGTCTTCCTAAAAAGGATGGGAAAATAGATTATACTCAAGATTTCTTCGATCGTCAGGCATTCTTAACAGTCTCGGGACAACTGCAAGCTGAATCTTATGCGTGCGCCCTTGGTTCTGTTTACACGTTTGGGCCAACATTTCGTGCTGAGAACTCCCATACCTCCCGGCATCTTGCTGAATTTTGGATGGTCGAACCTGAATTAGCATTTGCAGATCTTGAGGTTCTTCATCTTTTCAAACCACGCACCATTGAATCTTGTTTTCCATGCTATGAAAAACAGTTAACTTGGATATCCACAACCTTCAAGTATATATATGTGTTAGAATATAGACAACTGGAATATAGATTAAATTTAATTGACTATTTAAGCTGTTGAAATGTGTCTATGATTGTTATTTTTTAATTACTTATTCTGAACTTTCCTTGCTTCCTATTTGTGTTACAGCAAGTTATTTAGGCATTGTTTAACGGTTTTCCGATTTTTTTTTATTACGGTCGTATTTATAATGTATGTCTACTTTGTTGAGGGTATGAAATATGAATCATACTCCTGTGATAATGCATCACGTGGTCTTTCCTAGTTGTTTTGTTAAGTTTCAGACTTCATATATAATAGAACTGATTGATATTTGCTTTCATTTTCCAGGATGATATGAACCTTGCGGAGGCATTTGTAAAATTTGTGTCCCAGCATTTATTAGACAATTGCCTTGATGATATGGAATTCATTGTAAAAAATGTCGATAAGAGTGCAATTGATCGTTTGAAAATGGTTGCATCAACTCCATTTGTGAGAATTACTTACACGGAAGCAGTGGAAAAGCTCCAACAAGTTAAAGACAAGAAATTTGAGAATAGTGTTGAATGGGGAATAGATTTAGCAACTGAGCATGAACGGTAAGTGAAATTGTGCTGTGCTGATGTAACTAAGCGTGATACGTAAGTACACTTGTGTTCTTACTAATTAACTTGATAGAGTACTATCTGATGTCAATGGAATGCCTTACATTCAGATACTTGACGGAGGTCTTGTTCAAGAAACCAGTTATAGTATACAACTACCCGAAAAAAATCAAAGCATTCTATATGAGACTTAACAATGACGGGAAAACTGTTGCTGCTATGGATGTGCTTGTTCCAAAGGTATATTTCTTTTCTTTTCTTCCTTGCAAAAAAGAGAAACTTTGTTGGATTACAAAGTGCTATTGCTCTCTTGAGCATTCCCAGTAATGATACATTCTTGGTTAGTCTGAAATATGCATCTCCCAAAATAGAATTACTGTGCTTGTTTGTGTTTTCAAACAAACCCAAATGAAAAGACCACTGTTACCTGGACTCTTCTCTTCACCTCAAGTATTCTTGTCAGACCCTTGACATTCAGACATGGGTAGGACACTTGATACTTTATTTAGTTCAAGTTATTGTTTTTTTTTTCTCCATAAAATACATATTTAATCCGAACATGGATTCACGAGTCCAAGTAACATAGCGTGGCGAGAGTGAGTACTGAGTACTTCTGTGTAGTAAATGGGTTCTGTTTTTTGTGTAGCTATTTATTTTTGTAATCTCTAGGGAGGCAATATATCCAATTATTTCTGATGTTTTGTATTTGCAGGTTGGTGAACTTGTTGGAGGAAGCCAAAGAGAAGAGCGTTATGATGTTCTCTGTGATAGGTGAGGAGTGCCGTTCTGATTTCGGCTTTTTGTGCTGTCTATGATAGTATTGCCTTTTGCTTTATCTCTTGCCTAAAATGCCAAGTCTGAAAAACAAACGCACACTTATAGATGATCATTTTTACCTGTGATGTAGGATTACTGAGATGGGGTTACCTTTGGAGCCGTATGAGTGGTACCTTGACCTGAGGCGCTATGGCTCTGTGACACATTGTGGATTTGGTTTGGGATTCGAGAGGTTGATTCTTTTTGCAACAGGAATTGATAACATCAGAGATGTTATTCCTTTCCCTCGTTACCCTGGGAAAGCTGATTTATAGGTCATATTGATCACGCTTTTGTTATTGTTTACATTTGCCTGGTTGCCCAACAGGCTTTAGAATTGTGAATTATTTTAACCTTGCTTGATGACAAAGAAATTGGAGAAGCAAATTCCTTGATAATTTTGATAAAAATTTGAGTTTGGAACTTTGGAAGTTTCTCTTTACCATCTGTCTCATCTCCAGCAAGATTTTTGTTTTCAGGTGTACAATTTTTGCAATTTACTACCCTGTGAGATTAATACCGATAGTGATATCTTTCCTTAAAATATTTCAAAGGGACAGATTGAATACTTATGTAGATGCTAAATCCGGATATTATGTTGTCTTACTTGCCCTCTAAATAAATTGGTTGATTTTGGGGGAAACTAGGAACTAGTTAGAGGTGTTTAAAACAGACTCAGTACTGTTTATCAATCACTCTTAACACGTATTTTATTTCTAATCAATAAGTTATAACATAGTCAAGTGAGATCTTGTTTGATTATTTCATGCATAATTAGAGATATTAATAATATAATTATTGGCAAATATATCAAGTCAAATAGGACTTTTAGGATGAATAGGAAGGAGTATAACTAAAGAAATTATGATAAAGATGAAGTTTGTGTTTGGGAGAAAAAAACTAGTAAAAGTTTTGTTGTATTTCAGGCAATGAGAATCTCCAATATGCAAGGGGAAGTGAAATTGATTCGTTTGGAATTAAACTAAGAGAAAGTAGCAAAGCGCTTGACCAGATTCATGATGAAATCCTCATCATTATCCAATAAATAAGCTTATGTAGAGGCTCATTCAAAAATGGGTCAGATGATATGTAGAGGCAATTCTTTCACTAAGAGCATGCTCATATTCCACCTCAGAGTAGAGAGCTCAAGCACATCCTAGACCTGTTTGCTAAGGCAGTTTATGACACTTATTATGGAACGGACGATAAAATCAATCTTATTAGTCAAGACAAAATAAATACCAATCTAGTGATTAAAGGTTTTATTAATGTCATCTCCAGAGGATATTTAGAATTTCATTCGGTCTGATACTTTAGTAAAGGCATACTTTATGACTAATAGATAAAAGTCTATTGGATGAAAACTAAAAGATATTTTTTCTGACATGTTTATACATGTGGCAATACACTTGACAGCACATGTGACAGCAAATGACCTGATGCTCTGGTCACCAATGGATAAAAATACATTGGGTAAAAACTAAAATAAAATTTGTCATAATAAACACAATACTTAAAATTTGAGTAGTTAAACTATTTTGAATCAAATTTCAACATGTTACATGCATTTTTTTTTTGGAAAAGATTTATAAGTCTACTATTGTAAAAATGAGTTTGACCGTAATAATAGAGTGTATATATATATATATATATATATATATAGAAGATATTGAAAACTATAGGTGTAACCGTGTAAGCAAAATAAAAAAAGAGAGAAAAAAAAAATTAGAAAGAGGAAAGAAGTTTAGTGCAAGCTAATTTTTAGTGACTTTTTAATTTATTGCCACTTAGATGTTATCTTCCCGGCCACTTTAATTTCACTAAAATTAATAGAAGGTCCTATTTTTATTTTTATTTTTATTTATTTTTTATTGCAACCTTTTCAAATAACATGTCAATGCACCGTTTATAGATTTAACTGTTAATATCTTTATTCTATATAATATATATAATATATATATTTTTAAGTAGGAAAAAACTAAAGAATTTTTTTGGTACGTTTATTAATAGAAAAAATAATATATTTAAAAGAGTAAATTAAGAAAAAAATAATAAAACATAAAAATAATACAATATATTTTGACGCGTAATTTGTGATAAATTCTAAAGTTTATGCTATATTACTTAATATAATTAATACTTATATATAATTTAAAGTTTAAAATATATTTCAACTTTCTATCTAAAAGTGATTTATATTCTTTCTAATTAACGTCCTTGGGACGTTGGTTAGATGAATCCATTTAAAAATTACTAAATTATAACATTGCTGATACACTAAAGAATAATGTAAATTGTTAGAATTAGTGTGACTTGAGTGCACCATATTGAAAGCTTGATGTTTGCATGTGTAATCATGCATTATGGTGGTTAGAACCCCTTAAGATGTGTAATTGATGTGGGAATGAAAGGGGTTCTCTGTTGCTAGCTGCTGCCTAATGCCTTCTGCCAGTGAACAAAGATCAAAAACTTCTGATCACTCTTGCTCGACCAGGATCAACTCTCGCTCGACCAGCCCCATTATGCTCGACCAGGTCGAGCAATAAGCTGCTGCAGCCCCTGTTTTACTTCTTCGCATGTTACTGCAGGTGAATTTTAAGGGCTGGGTTTTTGTCCATTCATTTTCATATGTCTACCTATATAAATAATGAATGTAATTCACTACCATACATCATTCTAAGTTCTAACCCTAAGCCAAACACAAACCCTCTTTTTTCTCTTCTCTTCATACATCATTCATTTTCATATCTCCATTATATGAGTTTTTAAAGAACTCCATTCAATCAAGTTAACCACCAACGATGACGTAGCCTATATTGGGCGAATCTCGTAAATTTTTGTGTCTTTGTTTATTGCTTTATTTCTTATTGTTTTTCATACTAGTTCATAGAAGTGAATTGTTTCTTTACACATAACACCCTTACTATTGTTCTTGAGTGTTGTAGGGATAAAGTTTGAATCTTTATGCTCTAAAATGCTTCTTATTTCCCTCAAAATTTATATAATGTATAGCTAATTTCTCATTTTAAAATTTATATAGTAATTTGGCATTATTTTTTACGACATATTAAAACTTTTACAAACATGTAATAATAATAGTTAACTTTGGAAATTTCATTATTTATTGGTGTTTTTCTTTTGAGAAATTTTCATATAGTAAATAAAGTTTTTTTGTTCTTATAGTAATTTTGTAGGTTTATATTGGTTTGCACTATAGTCTCTTTTCTTAACCTTATTCACAAGCCACATTCAGATTTTCTTATTTCATGAGTCGCAAAATTATTAAAATATAAAATC